>NC_069500.1:1379789346-1380089346 GCF_027579735.1 Bombina bombina
CCTGTCTCTCTCTCTCCCCTGTCTCTCCCCCCTGTCTCTCTCTCTCTCTCTCTCTCCTGTCTCTCTCACTCTCTCCCCTGTCTCTCTCACTCTCTCCCCTGTCACTCTCTCCCCTGTCACTCTCTCCCCTGTCTCTCTCTCCCCTGTCTCTCTCTCCCCTGTCTCTCTCTCTCCCCCCTGTCTCTCTCTCTCCCCTGTCTCTCTCTCTCTCTCCCCTGTCTCTCTCTCTCTCTCCCCTGTCTCTCTCTCTCCCCTGTCTCTCTCTCTCCCCTGTCTCTCTCTCTCTTTCTCCTCCTGTACCTGCTCCCCGCGCTGCTGTTAAGGCTGCTGTTAAGTGGAGGTGCACGTGCGAGTTCGGGTGGGTGCGCGTACGAAGGTCTCTCAGCTGTACGCTGTTTAAAGAGCGGAGGTGCGCGTGCGAGGTCGGGTGGGTGCGCGTGCGAAGGTCTCTCAGCTGTGCGCTGTTTAAACAGCGGAGGTGCACGTGCAGGAAGGCCAAGTGTTTGTCTCTACTGCGCATGACGGCTTCAGACAAACACTTGGCCTTTTATAATATAGGATATTTAAGTTAGTGGGTGTTAGGTTTAGGGTTAGACTTAGGTTTAGGGGTTAATAACTTTAATATATTGGCGGTGACGTCGGGGGCGGCAGATTAGGGGTTAATAAATGTAGGTAGGTGGCGGCGATGTTAGGGCCGGCAGATTAGGGGTTAATAAAATTTTACTAATGTTTGTGAGGCGGGAGTGCGGCGGTTTAAGGGTTAATATGTTTATTATAGTGGCAGCGACGTTGGGGGCGACAGATTAGGGGTTAAAAAGTGTAGGTAGGTTGCAGCGACATTGGGGGCTGCAGATTAGGGGTTAATACATATAATGTAGGTGTCGGCGATGTTGGGGGTAGCAGATTAGGGGTTCATAACTATAATGTAGGTGGCGGGCGGTGTCCGGAGCAGCAGATTAGGTGTTAATAATATAATGTAGGTGTCGGCGATGTCGGGGCGGCAGATTAGGGGTTAATAAGTGTAAGATTAGGGGTGTTTAGACTCGGGGTTCTTGTTAGGGTGTTAGGTGTAGACATAACTTTTATTTCCCCATAGGAATCAATGGGGCTGCGTTACTGAGTTTTACAGTGCTTTTTTGCAGGTGTTAGACTTTTTTTCAGCCGGCTCTCCCCGTTGATTCGTATGGGGAATAGCCTCTAACGCAAAACTAGTAATCTAGGTGTTTGTACATTTTTAAGCAGAATATTCCGTAAACTTGTATAAAACTTCACTAAATTCATGCTCCAGATCATTTACAGCCTTTTTGTGTCATATATCCTTTATGCAAGGAAATCTTAAGTACATCTATTTATACCAGTTGTAACATTTTCATCAGCTGGCAAGAATGCCAGGAATTTTATTGTGCAACATAATTGCTGGCTTCTATATTACTCTTAAAGGGAGAGCTGTATAACCTTGCTCTGTTCACCAACCCTTTTTTTGTCTATATGCCATTTTTGCCCAGCTTTGTTGCAAGACTAGCTAATTTTGCTGGTTCCACTTTCTCCCAGTGAGACTTTGGTTAATACTGTTTCTAATTTTCTGTTAACTAGTGTTCCCCTTCCCACACATGTCACACAATCATTTTGGGTCAGATGATCTAAAGCTCTCCGCTCAAGTGAGATGATCTAAGACAGGGGTATCATGATCATTGTATTTGGGGGCCACTGGCCAAGTGTTCTCCTCCCATGGGGGGAACTTAAACAGAGTGAGTGCTCAGGTACTGGATATACGAGAAACTTGATATATGAGAAGTGACATTTACCCAGCAGTAGTGCATGGTAGGAGATGTAGCCCATAATAGACAAACACAGTGCATATTTATCTTGTTAGTGCCAAGTCAAGTGATCATTCTGGAACTGAGTAAAAATTGACATTTATCCAAGAAGTGCATAATGCGTGTCTGTATATTTATCTTCTCAGTACCTATATAGAACAGTAACTTGTTACACCTCTTAGAAACCAAACAAATTGATGGGACCAAATAAATAATTTACCTAATAAACAAGGAAGGGAAAATTAAACTATATTGAGGGCCACATATGGCACCAGGGCCGGTACTTTGAGACAACTGGTTTAAGAAGTCTCATCAGTACTTTAAGGTCCTCAAAAAACAATTAGAAACGCAAATTTTATCTTGAGATATGTTTATCTCATTATAGAGGGCTATGAATGTGAAAGGGGGACTCATAATTCACAATATAAAAATCCTGAAGACGTGCGATTTCTCTCCACGCAGACAAGTTTTTGATCTATATTCTTTGCACTTTTAAAGTGGATTATCAGTTTTGCATCAACAATTGTGATAAGAGAAGCATTCTTTGCAATAGCAGTGAGCATACTGGGTAGTTTAGATGCAAATTGAATTATGTATATATAAATATATATTTATATTTAGCTGTTAAATAGAGGAAGATTCGAAAGGAATATATGTCTGTCTGTTTAAATACGTTTAATAAATACTTTTTAATTAAGCTGAATCAGTGCTAAACCACCTTAAAGGGATATGAAACCTACATTTCTTTCATGATTCAGATACAGCATGCAATTTTAAGCAACTTCATAATAATTGTTTATGTTCTCTTGGTATCTTTATTTGAAAAAGCAGGAATATAAAATTAGGAGCCAGCACAATTTTGGGTAGTGCTTGCTGATTAGTGGCTACATTTCAATCAGCAAGTGCTGCCCAGGTGCTGATCCAAAAATGAGCCGGCTCCTAATCTTAGATTCCTGCTTTTTTTAATTAAAAAAAAATATCTGAAACTTTGAACATCCCACAGAGCAACATTAAATTCATCATTAAAAAATGGAAAGAGTATGGCAACCACAACAAACATGACAAGAGAGGGTCACCTACTAAAACTCACGGACCAGGCAAGGAGGGCATTAATCAGAGAGGCAACAAAGAGACCCCCGAAGGAGCTTCAAAGCTCCACAGCAGAGATTATATTATCTATCCATAGGACCACTTTAAGCCATACACTCCACAGATTTGGGCTTTACGGAAGAAAGGCCAGAAAAAAGCCGTTGCTTCAAAAAAAGAACTTATTTACATGTGTAACATCTTGCAATGTATATATACAGTGCCTAGCAAAAGTATTCATAACATGCCTACCACGTTGAAGATGCAAAATAGTTTTTATTGTGAAAGAAACAAGAAATAAAAAAAAAAGACAGAAAAGCATGCACAACTATTCACCACCCCAAAAAGTCAATACTTTGTACAGCCACCGTTTACAGCAATTACAGCGGCAAGTCTCTTGGGCATGTCTCTGTAAGCTTGGTACATCTAGCCACTGGGATTTTTGCCCATTCTTCAAGGCAAAACTGCTCCAGCTTCTTCAAGATGGATGGGTTCTGCTGGTGTACAGCAATCTTTAAGTCATACTACAGATTCTCAATTGGATTGCGGTCTGGGCTTTGATTAGGCCATTCCAAGACGTTAAAATGTTTTCCCTTAAACCACTCGAGTGTTGCTTTAGCAGTATGTTTAGGGACATTGTCCTGCTGAAAGGTACAACTCTGTCCCAGTCTCAAATCTCTAGAAGACTGAAATAGGTTCCCCTCAATAGCAGGGGGGGGGGTGTCAATCAACCCGATCGTATTCGATCAGGTTGATTTCTGGCGATCTCTGTCTGTCTCCTCAGAGCAGGCGGACAGGTTATGGAGCAGCAGTCTTTAGAAGGCTCGCCAGAAACACGGGCCTTCAAGCACCATACAGAGCTTGATAAATAGGCCCCTAAAGTAGCCATAAAACTCAGTAAAAGCCTAAACCTTGGTTAGAGCTGTGTGCTAAACATGTTTCGGGCTTTCCCTTAGTCCTTGGTCACTGTAACAGATTGAAAAGCACCTGTATGATGTTTTATTAAAGAAAAAAAGGGAAACATATATATTGTAGAAGCTTCAAAATAAAAATGGTATATACATAGATATAACCTTACAAGATAATATTATATAGTCAGATACACAGCCAGCTAGGGGGGACAGGCCGGTATCAATAAGAGGCACCAAAAATGAAGCAGTAAATAGTTAAATAATTTAAAGAGATTCAGTAGTATATACAATAGAATATCCTTTCAAGATATATAGGTATACAATAGTATATGGTATATATAGATGGATATACGATAGTAGTCGATGCAGTAGTATATGCAGTAGAATATCCTTTCAAGATATATAGGTATATAATAGTATATGGTATGGATAGATAGATATATGATAGTATATAGTAATATATCATGGAAGGTGTAAAAAGTTATGATAAATAAAATCAATATGATAATATAACGATCAGTAATAATATCTTAAGTAATACCAAAGAGTGTGATAAATATGTGAACAAAAATATAACACATAAATGGCACAGTAGACAATTAGGATATAAGTGATAAACTGTAAACCCATAAATATAAAAATAGAACGATGATTAAAATAAAATAAATGTCCAAACAAATATTAGGAGAATTGATAAATATATATAGTATATAAATGAAAATAATATGATAAAATTAAATGAGTCCAGGTATAAAACTAGTTGAACTTATCCAAAATCAAGAGTGTATAGGATGACAATCCAGGAACGCTTCCCAGGCAGCTCCTCTGGTGTGTCGCGCCCGACACAAGATCAAAACATCTATAATACAAGAGATAGAGGGCACCACATGGTGCAGATCAAAACAAACAAGGACTAGGAAGTGCAGGTATACAGATATCCTACTCACGTGGTGGAGTGCACCAATGTGCAGTACAGGCAAGCCGGGTCCGAAGAGTCGCCTGGCAGACTCCTAGGCACCTGGAACTGGTCGTGTCCTTATCCTACTATGGGGTATCCAAAGTGCAATGTAGTTCCCTTGTTTACAATTGAGAAATCCTGTGGGAACTACATTGCACTTTAGATCCCCCATAGTAGGATAAGGACAAGACCAGTTCCAGGTGCCTAGGAGTCTGCCGGGCGACTCTTTGGACCCGGCTTGCCTGTACTGCACATTGGTGCACTCCACCACGAGAGTAGGATATCTGTATACCTGCACTTCCTAGTCCTTGTTTGTTTTGATCTGCACCATGTGGCGCCCTCTATCTCTTGTATTAAAGATAATATTATGAAAGCTGTGTGAAAGAAGAAGGGAAACAAAAAGACAAACCCCCTCTGCAATGTTCCCTTGATCTATTTACCATACCACTATATATATTTTTGTGTATTAAACAACTATCAAACTTCTGTAAGTTGTCATATTGTAAACCTTGTTATTTATCTCTCATTGGTAATGTGAGTATTAACATATTGTCACACCGCACCGCTCTAGACGTTGCTAGGGGTGCAGCGTCTCATTCCCTGCTCATTGCCAGGGGTTGTGTCGGATCCGGATGCCTGCGGCGCTGACTTCATCGCCGCACGCTCCTCTCTCCCTGATGCCGGTCTGGATGCCTGGCGCGAATCCTTCGCCTATGTAAGTGCCATCACAAAGATCTATCACTGCCCAAGTATAGGTGTTACCTTGTGTGCTCCTGGGTGTGATAGATCGTTGTTTCATTTAGCCTACTCCTGTATGATCCCAGCCTGTCTGACTACTCTGCATGCTATAACCCTTAATTACTGGATTAATATACTGTTGCTGAACCCTGCCTGTCTGACTACTCTGCTTATTAACCCCTGTTGTTCTGAACTGTCTATTTGTTGCCAACCCCTGCCTGCCTGACCATTCTAGTGGTGTGCCCTTGGACTGGTTTACTGTTGCCAAATCCTGCCTGACCATTCTAGTTGTGTGCCCTTGGACTGCTTTACTGTTGCCAAATCCTGCTTGTCTGATCATTCTAGTGGTGTGCCATTGGACTGCTTTGCTGTTGCCAATCCCTGCCTGCCTGACCATTCTAGTGGTTTGTCTAGCCTGTGGTGAGTGCCGCCTTCCTCATCTTACTAACTTTCTCTGCTCTGAGATATTCCCTATCTTTCCGGCTCTACGCCGGGATAACACATATCTTTAGACATGTATATGATGTATTTCAGTGTTAAAGCCTGACTTTTTTTTTCTAACACTTGAGACCTCATATCTTTGAGCCCTTATAACTTTTTTTTGCAATATTTTTTTGTAATAATTTTTATTAGATAGTGTTATAATGAGTGTAAATGTTCTTTGTAAAGTATTTTTGGTGTGTTTTGTGACACTTTTTTAAAAAATTTTTTTTTTATATTATGTTATGTATTTATTTAATTGTTTTCTTTTTTTTTTAGTTTTCAAAAAGCTTTATTGAATCTGTTATTAATACAAATGAGAAAAAAGAAAAAATATAAATTAACAATGCGAGGGCACAAACTGCCCTCGTTACAGTATAATCTTGCATAGTTAGAAGAGATAAAACTCTGTTCTGATCGGTACCAAAAACTCAGTAGACAACCATAAACCATCATGATACCTTAAATCTTATATGGAGGAGACTCCAAGGTCTCTCAACTCAGAAAAAGAGAGAGAAGGGGATGAGTCTAGAAATAAGGTAGGGGGATGGAAAGAGAGGAGGAGGGGAGGGATAAAATTAGTCATGCATGGGCGTGGCGCATAAGCCGTCCAGTATCGTGTATGCTAAACCTAAGGTAAGGCCTCAATACACAAATGGGAAGCTAACTGGGGGACAGGACATTAGGTTTCCAGTTTGTGTCATATGAATCTTTCCAGTCAGCCCATGTAAGCTCAAAAAGGTCGGAGTTACCCAATTTATAGAAGATATCTTTTTCCATGGTATATAGGTAGGCCATATAAGAGCAGACTCTTGCACAGCTAGGCGGGGACTCTTTTTTCCAATCACATGCGATTAGATGTTTAATGGACATAAAAAGGTAAATGCTTATGTAAGCATGAATCTTAGGGATAGTGTGGGCACCTATATGAAGTAGGGCCACTGCCGGTGAGTTACGTAATGATACTCCCAATTTAGGAAGAACCCTAAAGCATCTAATCCATAAGAGGCGAATTTTGGGGCATTCCCACCAGAGGTGTAGGGAGTCCCCTCTCTGGCTACATCCTCTCCAACAGTAAGGGGACGTGCTAGGGAATATTTTAGCCAGCCTGGTAGGGACGTAGTACCAGTGAGCCAACAGTTTATAATAAGTCTCAAATAAGGTTATGCAATGTATGGCCTTTTTGGTGCGTTCCAGAGTGTACCCCCAAACAACCTCTGTAAATGATTTACCAAATAGGGATTCCCACTTTGAAAGGTGGGGTGCTGTTTCCGAATTTAGGTTAGGGTCCAAGAGAGTGTAGTGTCTGGAGAGAGGTCTACATACCCTTTTTCCGTGGCTCCATGTGGACTCCCAAGGGGTTAGTGTGCGGGCTAACGTAGATTTGAAGCCCCAACTGGTCAGGAAGCTTTTAATTCTGTGGTATTCGAATTTTAGAATATGGGGTAAGTCCACATCCGCCCCTAACTGAGAAACGGTCCTGAATCCACTTTCCTGGGGTGGGAGCCAAAGGTCTGAGACTACATGAACTCCAAGTTGGGCACATTTCAGTGGATGGGTATCCTGTAGGCCTTAGGCCAGGCAGAGAGGTAATGGGAGAGGGGTGAGGAGCAATATGTCTAGAGTGGCGTATTTTGTCCCAGAAGTGCAAGCATTCCCGAATAATAGGGTTTATCAGGGTTAGTTCTCTGCGGCAATGAGTGGGCGACCAGATCAAGTCTCGTAAGGTTAGATTGTAGGGCAGTGAGGCCTGTTCAATGGAGCGCCATTTGCAGGTAGACTGTCTGACTCCCCATTGTGAGATATGGGTGAGCATCGCCCCCTCGTAGTATCTTACTATCGAGGGAGAGCCTAGTCCCCCATGTATCCTGGGCAATTGTAGTACTTTCTGCGCCACTCTTGGAGGTTTACCCTGCCAAATATGCTTAGTGAATTCGCTTTGGAATTGTAGGAGGATTTGTCTAGGGACTCTGATAGGAAGGCAACGAAACAAATATGTGAGTCGGGGTAGAAAAGACATTTTCAGAGCTGCAATCCGCCCCATCCATGAGACTTGTGAAAGATTCCAGCCCTTATTATGGAAGCGAAGCTCCGATAGCAAAGGGAGGCAATTATCCCTGATAACACGGGGGAGATCATTAGAGAGTCTAACTCCCAGATGTAACACTGACGATTCCGACCATCGGAAAGGATATTTGGCTTTTAGAGGGGCCAGTGACGAATTCTTGAAGCTTTGGGTATATATCTCTGTTTTAGATATGTTTAGTTTGTAATAAGAATGGGCATTAAATTCTTTAACTATTTGTAGGAGTCTAGGGAGGGTGGTCGAGAGGTCAGACGAAAAAAAGGGTAATGTCATCTGCGAACAAGGCAATATTATGCCTGGTACCACATAGGGTGATCCCGTCCATGTGTGGGTCCGTTCTGATTTGCTCAGCCAGCAGCTCGATGGCCAGCGTGAAAAGCAGGGGCAAGAGGGGGCATCCCTGTCCAGGGGCGATAGGGGGCAACCCTGCCTGGTCCCGTTGGAAATGGTAAATGGGGGAGTTTGGAAGCCAAGGCCCGACACTTTTTTATATTGTGAAACAGTAATCCAGAGCTCTGAGGACACAACTTCAATTGTGATCACATTTACTTTTCCACTTGTAATCCGAGCAATAAACCCGACGCGCGCATACACCCGCGATTATAACCTTATCGCTCACATGCAAACGTTAGCGCTCCACTCGTAATCTGGCTCTGTGTTTTCTCAATAAATGATTTAAAAAACTTAAAAAAATTATTTTAAATTATTAAAAGTTAAAACATATCAGGCCAGATTACAAGTGGCATGCAAATTTTTTCCAGCTCAATCGATTACTTCGTGCACAGTAAAAACATTATCACAGCCACATTAGCGCACGTATCACAAGTTGAAAGTAAAAAGAATAAAAGACTAACAGATATTGCGCTAATGCCGTCTCCCCATAAACTTCTATGGAGAGCATTGAAGAAATGTCTCACGATCTAACCCGTCACTGCGGTAGGTCAACTGCTCTAAATCCGAAAGTGCGTTAGGAATACTTTACATTCTTATGTTCTTCACATAGAAGAAAATGTTCTTTTTATTTGTGTGTGTGTGTATAAGTGTACACATGTGTATTTATATGTTTTTAAGAGACAGGAGGTGAGATCAGTAAATAAACGATTAAGGACTGTTGCTAATATTTCTCAACATATGATCTGTGCAAGTGGTTTGAGAGTAACCCTGTATATTCTATCTCCCGCTATACAATAGATAAGGCCTTTCTTCTTTTTGTCACTTAAAGGACTGGATCAGTTAATAATTTAATAAGATACCGGAATGATAGTTATAAACTTCTGCACGTTGGATATTACTAATCATGATGAAGTGCTTGAATGTCCTTTATTGCTCTATGTATGAAAGTGGAAGGCCCTCTAGTGGGCCTGTAGCAAAATTAAGAGATATCTAAATTGAAGTCTGGAGTGTTCGAAGTTGTTGTTATATTGTTGCAAGTTTGGGGGCGGGTGTTTTTTCTTAACTTTATAGGGTCATGCAGCAGTGATTCCAGCCTCTTCCTGTTCCAGACTTCAAGGAGGAATTTTCATCTGTTGGTTCCCAGTTGGAGCTTTGTTGGAAGAAAATGGAAAATGGAGCACGAAGAAAGTCAGTGCCTCCGAAGAGATATAGAGAGGTGGTGACTGCTTCCAAGAAGAAAGGACCTGCAAGAGAAAGGAGAGAGTCAAGCAATGAGGATGTGGTACCCCCCACTCCACAAACATACCCCAAAGCTAAGTCTTTTTCTAGGGATAGGAAGACAGTGAGGAGGGATTTGGGCGTTAGGTCACGCCCCTCCGAATGACACGTCATGCGCAAACTCTCCCTCAGAGTTATCGAGTGGAGAGGGGCGGAGCCACGAGCAGAGGCAGTGAGGAACAAGCAGGGATCACAACCGGAGTACTCCCAGTAAGTTGGGAAGTCTTCAGATAGAGGATGGAGCCTCAGGGGCGGGGTCAGATATGCTAGGGGGCGCAATTGCGCAGCAAAGAGGTCCGGTGTATGGGGAACAGGGTCCTTGTAGAGAATCTGTCACAGGGCCTAGTTGGAGCCAGTGCAGAGTAAGACCTGCAGCAGGCACCGGTAATGCTGACACTAGGAAAGTGGGTCTGGATGTATTACGCAGTGGTTGGTCATGGGGTGTGACTGATGAGGGGAATGAAAATATGTTGATACATGACACAGTTCTTGATGATGAACGGATGGTAGCAGGAGATGCAAGGGGTGTTAGCATGCACCGAGAGCATGAGAATGTGGGTGTATTGTTCAGTGGCATGTCTGGGTCAGCACAGAGGAGTGGTATTACGGATGGTGATCTGGGAAGGGCAAATGGCAGACTGACAAGGGCAAGCTGCGGTCAGGGTGGTCAGACTCAAAAGCATGGGTATAAATGAGGACATGATCAGAAGAGCTGTGGCTGCAGCGTTGGGTATGAGAGAAAGCGGTGTGCAGGGAGCTGTGGGTGGGGGTGGCCCCCCTGGGGCTCCTTTCTTTGCCCAGAGTACTCCACCAAAATGCTCTATGTTTGCAGGTGACTGCAGGCGGACTATTAAACATGAAAACAGAGGTGTCAAGTGCACTGGGGGTCTCTGGGCCTAGCAGAGAAGTGGTGAGTACTGCCAGAATAACATTACAAACGTTGACATGGGTTCATCTACTAGTGACTCAGGGGCCTAGTTATCAAGCCGTCAACCTTAAATACGCTGGAATTCCGCAGCGTATTTGTGGCGAGGCTGATTCGCCTTAGTTATCAAAGGCTAGAGACCGGCAAAAGTAGAATTTTGTGACGTAAACTTCGATCCGCCGGACTCAGTCCGACACAGATCGATTCTTACGTCACTCCAGATGTTCCGCACACAAGTGCGGCACAATCTGACTACTTTTGCTAGTTATCAAAAAACTAGCAGGTACGCTCTGCACTTTTCCGGCCCAGTGTACCTAATTTTCAAACCGCCACCCTGGAGGCGGCGGATCCCATAGGAATCAATGGGAGTCTGACCATAGCGAAAGTACAAGTTCGCTGCTGCATTTTTTTATTTTGGGGGCTTTGTTATTTTATTAGGGGGCTTAGATTAGGTGTAATTAGCTTAAAATTGTTGTAATATTTTTAAAATGTTTGTAACTTATTTTTTTTATTTTTTGTAACTTAGCTTTTTTTTTGTACTTTAGTTAGTTTATGTAATTGTATTTAATTGTAGTTATTTGTAGTTAATTTATTTAATTCATTTAATGATAGTGTAGTGTTAGGTTTAATTGTAACTTAGGTTAGGATTTATTTTACAGGTAATTTTGTATTTCTTTTAGCTAGGTAGTTATTAAATAGTTAATAACTATTTAATAACTATTCTATCTAGCTAAAATAAATACAAAGTTACCTGTAAAATAAATATAAATCCTAAGATAGCTACAATGTAACTATTAATTACATTGTAGCTATCTAAGGCCTAGATTTGGAGTTTGGCGGTAGCCGTGAAAGCCAGCGTTAGAGGCTCCTAACGCTGGTTTTAGGCTAACTCCGGTATTTGGAGTCACTCAAAAAAGGGTCTAACGCTCACTTTTCAGCCGCGACTTTTCCATACCGCAGATCCCCTTACGTAAATTGCGTATCCTATCTTCAGGGGCTTAGTGTTAGGTTTATTTAAGGGGGGTTTGGGTTAGATTAGGGGTATGTGGGTGGTGGGTTGTAATGTTGGGGGGGTATTGTATGTTTTTTTTTACAGGCAAAAGAGCTGAACTTCTTGGGGCATGCCCCGCAAAGGGCCCTGTTCAGGGCTGGTAAGGTAAAAGAGCTTTGAACTTTAGTAATTTAGAATAGGGTAGGGCATTTTTTATTTTGGGGGTCTTTGTTATTTTATTAGGGGGCTTAGAGTAGGTGTAATTAGTTTAAAATTGTTGTAATATTTTTCTTATGTTTGTAAATATTTTTTTATTTTTTGTAACTTAGTTCTTTTTTATTTTTTGTACTTTAGTTAGTTTATTTCATTTTAGTTATTTGTAGGAATTGTATTTAATTTATTTATTGATAGTGTAGTGTTAGGTTTAATTGTAGGTAATTGTAGGTATTTTATTTAATTAATTTAATGATAGTATAGTGTTAGGTTTAATTCTAACTTAGGTTAGGATTTATTTTACAGGTAATTTTGTAATTATTTTAACTAGGTAACTATTAAATAGTTCTTAACTATTTAATCGCTATTGTACATGGTTAAAATAATTACAAAGTTGCCTGTAAAATAAATATTAATCCTAAAATAGCTACAATGTAATTATATATTGTAGCTATATTAGGATTTATTTTACAGGTAAGTATTTAGCTTTAAATAGGAATAATTTATTTAATAAGAGATAATTAATTTCGTTAGATGTAAATTATATTTAAGTTAGGGGGGTGTTAGTGTTAGGGTTAGACTTAGCTTTAGGGGTTAATACATTTATTAGAATAGCAGTGAGCTCCAGTCGGCAGATTAGGGGTTAATAATTGAAGTTAGGTGTCGGCGATGTTAGGGAGGGCAGATTAGGGGTTAATACTATTTATTATAGGGTTAGTGAGGCGGATTAGGGGTTAATAACTTTATTATAGTAGCGGTGAGGTCAGGTCGGCAGATTAGGGGTTAATAAGTGTAGGCAGGTGGAGGCGATGTTGTGGGGGGCAGATTAGGGGTTAATAAATATAATATAGGGGTCGGCGATGTTAGGGCAGCAGATTAGGGGTACATAGGGATAATGTAAGTAGCGGCGGTTTACGGAGCGGCAGATTAGGGGTTAATAATAATATGCAGGGGTCAGCGATAGCGGGGGCGGCAGATTAGGGGTTAATAAGTGTAAGGTTAGGGGTGTTTAGACTCGGGGTACATGTTAGAGTGTTAGGTGCAGACGTAGGAAGTGTTTACGCATAGCAAACAATGGGGCTGCGTTAGGAGCTGAACGCAGCTTTTTTGCAGGTGTTAGGTTTTTTTTCAGCTCAAACAGCCCCATTGTTTCCTATGGGGGAATCGTGCACGAACACGTTTTTGAGGCTGGCCGCTTTAGCTTTTCGGGTCGTTACCGACAAAACTCTAAATCTAGCCGTTAGGGTTTATTTTACAGGTAAGTATTTAGTTTTAAATAGGAATAATTTATTAAAGTATAGTGTAGTGTTAGGTGTAATTGTAACTTAGGTTAGTTTTTATTTTACAGGTAAATTTCTCTTTATTTTAGCTAGGTAAGCTATTAAATAGTTAATAACTATTTAATAGCTATTGTACCTAGTTAAAATAAATTGAAAGTTGCCTGTAAAATAAAAATAAATCCTAAAATAGCTACAATATAATTATTATTTATATTGTAGCTATATTAGGGTTTATTTTAAAGGTAAGTATTTAGTTTAAAATAGGATAAATTTAGTTCATAATAGAAATATTATTTAGATTTATTTAATTAATATTTAAGTTAGGGGGGTGTTAGGGTTAGTGTTAGACTTAGGTTTAGGGGTTAATAATTTTATTACAGTGGCGGCGGTGTAGTGGGGGGCAGGATAGGGGTTAATAAATGTATTATAGGTGGCGACGGTGTAGGGGGGGCAGGATAGGGGTTAATAAATTTAATATAGGTAGCGGCGGGGTCAGGGAGCGGCGGTTTAGGGGTTAAACTATTTATTTAGTTGCGGCGAGGTACGGGATCAGCAGGATAGGGGTTAATAACTTTATTATTGAGGGCGACGGTATAGGGGGGGCAGGATAGGGGTTACTAGGTATAATGTAGGTGGCAGTGGTGTCCGGGAGCGGCGGTTTAGGGGTTAATACATTTATAAGAGTTGCGGCGGGGTCTAGGAGTGGCGGTTTAGGGGTTAGTAACTTTATTTAGTTGCGGGGGGCTCCGGGGGCGCCGGTATAGGGGGTAGAACAGTATAGTATAGTGTGGGTGCTTAGTTACAGGCTAGCAAGAAAGCTGTAAAAAAGCCGAAGAGCAGCGAGATCGGATGAGTGATAACTCTCACAGTCCGCTGCTCATCGCCCCGTACTTGGTGTGCGGCTTTTTGACAGCTTTTTTGATAACTTAGGCAAATTTTTGAAGGTCCACGGCGGCGATGTGAGGCGAGCTTAGGCGGGCGTATTGGGCCGGCGAAGGCAGGAAAAGTAGACACGTTGATAACTACCCCCCTCAGGGTCTGATAGTGGCGAGGAGTAAGGTCTAGTGGGTAAAGGTCAGCAGCAGATATTCAGGTGGATTAAGAAATTAGTGGCAGCGCAGTCCAAAGTTAAGGTGGGTCACACCGTGATGGCAGAAGTAGCCTCAGGAGTTCTGGCAGAAGGGATGTCTGGCCATACGCAGAGTCAGGTGGTAGCCATGAAGGTAGTGGCACAAGGGGATACTTACCCCTGCCTAGTGCATTCTTTGTATGGTCACCTTAAGTCCAAAATAGTGAAGAAGATTCATGAAGGACGCTACTTGAATATCTTTGAGCTGTCTGTAGAAGCTTATAGGGTCAAGGAAAGGTCAGCAGATGGCTCAGGGCCAAAAAAGGTATGCAGGCCAGAGACATACGAGGAGTGGCAACAGTGCTTTCGAGTACTAGCCACTTATTATGTAGACAAATGCCTCTGCAGGGCCACAATTTATTTAAATATCAGGATACTATTGAGAATATCCACACTAGATTTATGGAAGGAGCATGGCGGGATTACGACATGGCCTTCCGCAGAAAGATGGTGGGTAACCCTTTGCTACATTTTGGGATGCAAGACACACACTTGTGGTCAAAGTTGGGGCTGGAGGGTGCTGCATCTCCACCCGCAAGTACGCGACCTGGACCTTGTTGTTCTACGCCACGCCTGAAGCAGCGGAGCAGGCATTCCTGGAAATACCAGGATAGGCAATGTGATAGAGGAACTAATTGTTCCTTTTGTCACATCTGCAAGTACTGTAGCGGCCCCCACCCGGGGGTTGAGTGTAGTAAAAAGAGAGAGCAATGGTCGCAGAAGCCAGATCTCCAGAGGGGGTGTTGGAGTCAAGTGCTCCAACTCCACTTAAGGCAGCAGCAATGGCACCTTGGCTGGCGCATTACCCTGATCAGGAAACTGCAGAGTTACTTAGATCAGGGTTGATGGGGGGCTTCCGGATTCCGTTAAGATTCCTGGTAGAGGGGTCTGCCGTCCATCGAACCCTGAAATCAGCATATGAGTTCCCACAGGTGGTTAGGAACAAATTGGCAAAGGAAATGGAATTGGGCAGGGTGGCAGGCCCGTTTCAGAACCCACCTTTCCCTAACATGGCTATCTCGCCCTTTGGTGTAGTAGCAAAATTGACCCAGTACTGAACTCTGTACACTACCAATCATTTGATGATGCATTGGAGATGGTGAGGGCTAAGGGAATAGGGGTATTGATGGCAAAGTTGTATACAGAATCTGCTTTCCGACTTCTACCCATTCATCTGTCTTCCTTTTGGCTGATGGGTATGAAGTTTGAAGGGGCTTACTACGTAGATAGATGTTTACCAATGGGGTGCTCCCTATCATGTTCACTGTTCGAGTGTTTCAGCTCATTTCTACACTGGGTGGTGCAGAAGGCATCCAGAGGTGGGGCCGTGGCCCACTACCTAGATGACTTCCTGCTGGTGGGTGCTGCAGGATTCACAGAGTTTAACAGATTAATAAGGGTAATGCAAGACATGATGGCTTACTTTGGAGTGCCGCTAGCAGACAACAAACCCCAGGCCCATGCACTTGTCTCATGTTCCTGGGTATAGAGATAGACACTATAGCATACATGTGCAGGCTACCGCAGGATAAGGTCGACCGCCTCTTACAGGTGGTTAGAAAGTTGTCTAGAACTGATTTAATCCCACTTAAGGAACTTCAGTCTTTGTTAGGCCTCCTGAATAGTCTGGTCAACTTTAAAGGGATCTGTATTTGTAGGTCAGATCTCATATCAAACCAGTCGTTGCACCTGTTCACAGATGCAGTTGGCGGTTTGGGTTACAGGGCATACCCAAACAGAGAGTGGAGTGCAGCTCCATGGCCAGAAACATGGGTGCCATGGGCCTTACTAAGAACCTGGCGCTATTAAAGTTATTCCCAATCATGGTAGCCATAGAGATTTGGGGTCATAGGCTAACGAACAGGTCAGTAGTTTTTTGGACGGATAATATGAGTGTGGTGTACACCATAAAACAGATTGTCCACATCCTCTCCGGTAGTAGTTACACACCTAAGACAGTTGGTGCTATGCTGCTTGCAGCTTAACATTTGCTTTTCTGCAAGGCATGTCCCGGGGGTGCATAATGTGATCGCTGATGCACTCTCTAAATTTTAATGGGAGCAGTTTAGAAAGGCAGCGCCTAATGATGTGGCAGCTGGACTAATGTGCTCTTCATTTCTTTGGAAGCTGGCACAGGATGGGAAACCATTCTCCCCCTTAGTTTGTGCATCTTTGGCTCCTAAGACATGGAAAAAACATATCAGAACCATTGGAAGGATTGGGAGACATTCTGCCAGCTGAAGGGGTTTGAGGTGCATCGTGTCTCTCAAGTGCAGATGCATGAGTGGTTGGCATGCTTGAGACAGGAGGGGATTTCTAGATTGGTGGTCGCGGGTAGGCTATCAGCGATGGCATTCTTTAACAAGGCATTGGGGATTCCAGATTTCTCTAAATCGTTTCTGGCTTGACAGGTCCTGAAGAGATGGGGTAGGCTGGACCCTCGACCTAAGGACCAGAGAGAGTCCATCAATCCTCTGCACCTGAGATAGTTGGTGATGGAATTGAGAGCCGTATGCTCTTCAGAGTACGAGGTTCTGCTTTTTCAAATGGCATTCTCCTTAGCTTTTACAGGGGCATTGAGATTAGGGGAATTAGTGGCTTATACCAGAATTGAGGGTTCGGGGGTATCAAACTAGAAAAAATAAGATCCTCGGAGAAAGGGCTTTTTCTGCTACTCCCATGATCCAAGACGGATCAGGAGGGAAAAGGGGCTTGGTTGTCCCTGCTCAGACACAAATTCCCTGAATGCTGGCCGGTAAGGAATGTAGAGGCATTTTGCAAAGTAAGGCCGGCGGGATGCCAGCAATTCCTCATTCATGAGAACGGCAGCTTATTGTCAATATTTCAATTCCACAAGGTTCTGGCAAGAGCAGTGGAAGGGTTAGGGTTAGTCCCGTCTAGGATTGCACCGCACTCATTTCGGATAGGGGCTGCCACTAGTGCAGCGGCGAGTGGGTCCTCTACCGCAGAGATCAAGCACCTAGGGCACTGGAAGTCAGGGTGATACAAGACTTACATCAGGCCTTTACCGAAGTGTTAAAAAAAAAAGTTTTATGGTATTAAGGGTGACACTGTAAGGAGGGCAGTTAATTTTCAGCCACTTGGGAGTCTGGAAAAATGGGGAGTTCAGACAAAGACCATAATGCTGTTTTACTCATGTTGTTACCAGGTATTTTGGGGGTGAAATCCACTCCATTTTGGGTGTGGATAATAGGGCACTCATTTATCCACTGGGCGGCCATCATGGCGGTTCAGCTCGCCAGATGGGCAACAACTTGGATTTTCAACGTCCAGGGCCAACTTTCAGTGGCTAGGTCGAAGGGGCTAGACATGGAAGGAGTTACCAGCCCTTCTACAGGGTACGCACAGGAGGAGAGGGCAGCCTCACATTATTGTGTTGCATGTAGGGGGAATGATATGGGGTCAGTGCCAGCACTGGACCTCATCAGGAGGATGGTTGCTGATCTGAGGTGGTTGCATACTTGGCTCCAGGGCGTGAGAATAGGGTGGTCCAATATGGTTGCACGTCTGCATTAGAGATATATAGTGACCCAGAGGGCAGCCTATAATGTCTGGAAAAAGGTTAAAGGGACAGTCAACACCAGAATTCTTGTTGTTTTAAAAGATAGATAATCCCTTAATTACCAATTCCCCAGTTTTGCATAACCAACACAGTTATAATTATACACATTTTACCTCTGTAATTACCTTGTATTTAAGCCTCAGCAGACTGCCCCCTTATTTCCATTCTTTTGACAGACTTGTATTTTAGCCAATCAGAGCTGTCTCTATGGTAAATTCACGTGCATGAGCTCAATGTTATCTATATGAAACACGTGAACTAATTCCCTCTAGTGGTGAAAAATGCATTTAGATTATATGTTGAGAGGTACTTGGTCAGTTACAGGGTGGCGGCAAGAGTAAAGTTAGATGTTTTCTCTTGTGGCAGTCAGGCAAGGCCCTGGGAGCGAGAGAGAAGAGTGACGGTCTAGAAAAACAGGAAGGGGTGACGCCCACTAGGTGCCGGCCTAGGAGTTCCTCTCCCTTACGAATTGCAGACCGAAGATCTCTACACATCACAGCTCTCTCTCTATGCCATCGAGCGTGAACGGAGGGGCCTTGTCCGTCTGTCAGTAGGGGTTCAGATAGTGATTAGATACCGCCACCAGTTGTGAACAAACTTGCTACAAATTCAGTTATTTATTTGATTAAAGAGTGCCTAATATTAACAAATATTAGCCAGAGTTAAAATTCAGTTTATGTAAATAAACGTGACCATGACCAATCTTTCTCCCAAGCAAGGTGTTGTGTTTTTATTTATTAAGGTTATTGCATTTGAGAACTTATGACATAATAGGAGGTATATCTCTTATGTAAATCTTGAAGTGGGGCCACTAAGTGTTTTATTAGGTGGTGGTTATTAAATCACAGACAGCCAGATTACGAGTTTTGAGCACTATAGGGAAATTAACGACAGCAGCATTTTCGACCATATTTCACTCCCTATAGCGCTGGTATTACGAGTTTAAAAAAAGCTGGCGTTTGCGCACGATATGGCAGTGTTGAGCTCCATACCGCACACAAATACCAGTGCTGCTTTGAGCTGCTGTTACGTGCTCGTGCACAATTTCCCCATAGACAACAATGGGGAGAGCCGGCTAAAAAAAACCCTAACACCTGCAATCACGGAGCGTAAAGCTCTGTAACGCAGCCCCATTGATGTCTATGGGGAATTTTTTTTTATGTTTAAACCAAACACTCTAACATAAACTCTGAGTCTAAACACCCCTAATCTGCCGCCCCCAACTTCGCCGACACCTACATAAATTTATTAACCCCTAATCTGGCGCCCCCATTGTCGCCGTCACCTACATACACTTATTAACCCCTAATCTGCTGCCCCCAAAATCGCCGCCACCTAACTACACTTATTAACCCCTAATCTGCTGCCCCCAATGTCGCCGCCACTATACTAAAGTTATTAACCCCTAAACCTAACCCTAAATCTAATTCTAACGTAACCCACTAACTTTAACATAATTAAAATAATTCCAAATAAAAATTACAATTAATACCTAAATTATTCCTATTTAAAACTAAATACAAACTTACCTGTAAAATAAAACCTAAGCTAGTTACAATATAACTAATAGTTATATTGTAGCTAGCTTATGTTTTATTTTTATTTCACAGGTAAGTTTGTATTTATTTTAACTAGGTAGATTAGTTATTGAATAGTTATTAACTATTTACTAACTACCTAGTTAAAATAAATACAAATTTACCTGTAAAATAAAACCTAACCTGTCTTACAGTAAAATCTAACATTACACTAAAATTAAATAAATTACATTAATCAAATACAATTAACTAAATTACAAAAAAAAATAAACACTAAATTACACAAAATAAAAAAGAAATGATCAAATATTTAAACTAATTACTCCTAATCTAATAGCCCTATCCAAATAAAAGAATTATTTATTTATTTATTTTAAACATCTTTCTTTTTATTGCGGTAAACTGAACTGATTACAGGCATATTCAAACATTCTGACTCTTAGGGTTACAACACTACCCAGAGGCATCAAAATATATAAAACAAATCATTGGTATACAAGGTATTTGGAATTATTTAAATTATATTAAAGTTAGTGGGTGTTAGGGTTAGGGTTACGTTAGGGTTAGGATTAGATTTAGGGTTAGGTTTAGGGATTAATAACTTTAGTATAGTGGTGGCAACATTGGGGGCAGCAGATTAGGGGTTAATAAGTGTAGTTAGGTGGTGGCGATTTTGGGGGCAGCAGATTAGGGGTTAATAACAGTGCAGGTTGCGGTGATGTTAGGGACAGCAGATTAGGGGTTAATAAGTGTATGTAGGTGGGGACGACATTGGAGGCAGCAGATTAGGGGTTAATAATATTTAACTAGTGTTTGCGATGCGAGAGTGCGGTGGTTTAGGGGTTAATATGTTTATTATAGTGGTGGCGATGTCCGGAGCAGCAGATTAGAGGTTAATCATTTTATTTTAGTATTTGCGATGCGGATGGGCCTCGGTTTAGGGGTTAATAGGTAGTTTATGGGTGTTAGTGTACTTTGTGACAGTTTAGTAATGGGTTTTATGGTACAGCTGAGCTTTGTAACGTAAAAAACTCCTAACTACTGACTTTAGATGGCGGTACAGATATTGTAGTTATAGGCTGTACCACTCACTTTTCGGCCTCCCAGGCAAATTCATAATACCGGCGCTGTGGAAGTCCCATTGAAAAAGGACTTTTTAAAAAGTGCGGTACTTACTATGCGTGACGGTCAAAAAGGTGTGCGGTAAACCTATACCGACAACACCTGTAATACCAGCGGTAGTGAAGAAGAGCCATAACGATGCTTTTTCACTCATAACGCACAACTCGTAATCTAGCTGAGTGTTTGCCTGACATCGCTATAGTGCAAATATATATTCTTTTTGGTATTGATATTATTTTACTTTTATTGCTCTGTTACTGTAATCTGCTGTCTCTATAGTTCTAGATAGTATTATAAGTGACATACTTTGGTGCTGGGAGACCTTCCTGGTGTTATTTTTAACCCCAGTCCTTAATGTTATTATATATATATATATTGGAGCCCTTTCTAGTCAAACACTTTGCCATATACCATATCCTTTTTTTTAATCAATTTTAAAATATTTTTTTATTAAAAAGTGTATATCTAAGTGTAATACTTTATGCTGTTTTTTATGTGTTTTGTACAAAAATTGTATCCATAATAACAATCGCCTAGATTACGAGTTTTGCATAATGGATGTGCGCAAATAGCACATGTGTAAAGTTCATTGCGCACTCTTCGTAACGTAGGTATTACAAGTCATAAAACAACATCACTACGCATTGCATTAACACGAATACCGTGTTTATTTCATGGTAACAGCCAATAGAATGCGAGCTCAATCTGATTGGCTGATTCAATCAGCCAATCGGATTGAACTTAAATCTGATTGGCGGAATTCAAAGGACGCCATCTTGGATGACGTCACTTAAAGGAACCGTCATTCATCTTCTAGTCGTCGTTGAAGAAGGATGTTCTGCGCCGGAGGTCTTGAAGATGAAGCTGCTCCTCGTCGGATGGATGAAGATAGAAGATGCCGCTTGGATTAGGATGTGGGTGGTGGGTTTTAATGTTGGGGGTGGTATTGTGTTTTTTTTTACAGGCAAAAGAGCTGATTACTTTGGGGCATGCCCCACAAAAAGCCCTTTTAAGGGCTGGTAATAGAGCTGTTAACTTTTGTAATTTAGATTAGGGTAGGGAATTTTTTTATTTTGGGGGGCTTTGTTATTTTATCAGGGGGCTTAGAGTAGGTGTAATTAGCTTAAAATTCTTGTAATCTTTTTTTATTTTTTGTAATTTAGTGTTTGTTTTGTTTTGTAATTTAGTTTAGTTTACTTAATTGTAGGTAATTGTATGTAATTTATTTAATTTATTTAATTATAGTGTAGTGTTAGGTTTAATTGTAACTTAGGTTAGGATTTATTTTACAGGTAATTTTGTAATTATTTTAACTAGGTAGCTATTAAATAGTAAATAACTATTTAATAGCTATTGTACCTAGTTAAAATAAATACAAAGTTGCCTGTAAAATAAATATAAATCCTAAAATAGCTACAATATAATTATTCATTATATTGTAGCTATATTAGGGTTTATTTTACAGGTAAGTATTTAGCTTTAAATAGGAATACTTTATTTAATAAGAGTTAATTTATTTTGTTAGATTAAAATTTTATTTAATTTAGGGGGGTTAGGGTTAGACTTAGGTTTAGGGGTTAATACATTTATTAGAGTAGCGGCGAGGTCTGGTCTGCAGATTAGGGGTTAATACTTGAAGTTAGGTGGCGGCGATGTTAGGGAGGGCAGATTAGGGGTTAATACTATTTATTATAGGGTTTGTGAGGCGGGAGTGTGGCGGTTTAGGGCTTAATACATTTATTATAGTGGTGGCGAGGTCCGGTCGGCAGATTAGGGGTTAATAAGTGTAGTTTCGTAGCGGCGACATGGGGGGGGGGAGATTAGGGGTTTATAAATATAATATAGGTGTCGGCGATGTTAGGGGCAGCAGATTATGGGTTCATAGGGATAATGTAGGTGGAGGTGTGCGGTCGGCAGATTAGGGGTTAAAAATATTTATTATAGTGGCGGCGATGTGGGGGGACCTCAGTTTAGGGGTACATAGGTAGTTTATGGGTGTTAGTGTACTTTAGAGCACAGTAGTTAAGAGCTTTATAAACCGGCGTTAGCCCATAAAGCTCTTAACTACTGACTTTTTTTGGCGTTAGGAGTCTTGTCGGTAGAGGGTCTACCACTCACTTCAGCCAAGACTTTAAATACCAGCGTTAGGAAGATTCCATTGAAAAGATAGGATACGCAATTGGCGTAAGGGGATCTGCGGTATGGAAAAGTCGCGGCTTGAAAGTGAGCGGTACACCTTTACCTGGCCGACTCTAAATACCAGCGGGTGGTAAAAAGTAGCGTTAGGACCCCTTAACGCTGCGTACATTTAATATCACAATATTGTTGAGATGACTAAGAGGAAATAATGATGATGAATGAATGGTGGTTGTCATGCAAAAAGAAAAGAAATGTTTCTATAGGATTCATTTTCCTTTGAAGTAGGCTCAATGGTGCCGGGGGTGGGGGGGGGGGGGGATGGAACAGGAGTGAAATCGAAAAGGGTGAGGCTGAAATGAAAAATATAAAAAAAAATATAAGTTTAAGACCGGGTTGGTAAGGGAATATATAACCATTGGATCAATATGGTAAAAGGACTTATGCAGCATCTCCCCTCAGGGGTTGTTGTCACCACTGGACACAGACGGGTAAGGGGCAGTGGATATGACCCGCTCGCACATGTAGAGCGGGAAAGGGTGAGGGGAGATACAGTCGGCGGAGAAAAATTATGAGAGCTGATAGCCCTATAAACCAAAAACCGGGGATATTATATAAAATAAGAACCTATGTACTGGCGTAAGTATAGCAAACACATACTTGGATATGTCCCACGGGGCCAGAGAACAGTGTTTATGAAGCAGAAAAATAAGTAATATAACTACTGTCATGTCACACATGTCTGTTAGTATTAAGTGCATAGGTGT
This sequence comes from Bombina bombina, assembly GCF_027579735.1. NCBI lineage: Eukaryota > Metazoa > Chordata > Amphibia > Anura > Bombinatoridae > Bombina > Bombina bombina. The sequence goes on from NC_069500.1 coordinate 1,379,812,778, forward strand.
TCTCAGTCATCCATCCCCTATACCCTGAACAGTATGTCTTCAACTGCTGGTACTGAGTCCTTGGTCTGTATTATAAACAATAGGTTAAGTTCGTTTGTGCCGCCTAGTACAAACACATCCCATTGCCACGTCTTGTTTGGGTTAAATATATTGGCACAAACAAGCAAGCTAGCTGCAGACAGTATAACCAGGACCCAAATATCACCAAGGGGAGAAGATTCCCAGATTAATGAATATTCTCAATCCTAGAATTTAAGAAAAATGTCTTTTGCTAATCTAATTGCTAGGTAATGATTTGAATCAAAGGAAGTAATATGCAGACAATTAAAGAATGCTATATTCATGGGCCCCATTAACTAGAAAACTATCAAACAGAAGGTAGCGAAATAAAATAGCCCCTTCTAACCCGTCAACTGTGTGTAAATAGATTACCTGCAGTGACCCGTAAATAGATATGTTTGTATTTTGACTAGAAGGATATATGAGCTAATGTAGTCTTAATAGCAATATGTAAAGCGGAATAGGGGACAACAAAGGTTAGTACTTTCAAGCGAACTATGTATCATAACCTATTAGGTTTAAGAGGGGAGCCTTGTTATATTATACATATTTAAGTACTGGAGCTTGAGGGGTGGTAATCAAGGTGCAAATGACCTGTAAATAAATTATGTGCACCATTTCAGCTTAAAATATCCTATTATATACATCCAAATATAATTATATATAATACAATATGCATTTAACCACCAGATTTTGTGGTCCCTGTTATCTAAGTGTGAATCTAGGCACAGCTTATCCTAGCAATATCTACAAAATGTATTCGACAATGCTTCCAATAAAATATTAGACAAGTCATTCCCTAATAGATGAATGGGCGACCCATGAGATCTGTTCTTCAAGCATAGGATATCCATCCAACAAACCTGGGCATAGTGACTAGTATATCAGCTAGCAGTTGTTAATCTGAAATGCTTAGAAGGTGTTGGTAATATTATAAAACAACTTTGTCCCTCATTACATATTATGGTATCTGGCTTAGGAAAGTATCTACTCCTGACCCCGTGGACATATATGAGAGCTGCAATATGGATATGCTAGCATAATAAATATAAACCTGCAATGTAATGATAGAGATATTCTAATGTTGCCAACTTACAAACTGTACAAATACAAGAAACTTATCGTTTTGTGAACCTTGAAACTGTAAACAATTATTAACTATTGCCTAGAGTCACATAACATGTAAAGGACGTTGCTGTTGATATCACCAATTGACCAGTCCTTAATCTGATTCTCTTGTGACCATGGCCAGGGGAAGCAGCAAGCAAACCAATCAAGGTTTGAATCTAGCCGACACCATCTTGTCTGAGTAGAGGATTCAATTGGTTTAAACTTAAAATTATGCTGCAAATAAAGAGGAACTCCCAATAAACTCCTGCAGCAGGCAAGAGACTGCATTTTTCAACTGTCACGAGTAAGTCTGTAGCCGATAACCCTCCTCTCTGGTCCTGAGACCTGCTGGGCTCACACTTGAGTAAGCTCCCTATCGCATCATTCATAATTTGTCCCCGGCCAAGTGAACTATGAGGTATGGGCCGATGGTCAGTCTCTGATGTAATCCTTTTAGATACCATAGTCCTTACCTCCTCATATGCTGTGGCATGCTCGGGTACAGTCTCTAGATCAGCTGGCTGAGTTGTCATCAGCCCTTCTAAACTGGAAGTTTCACTCTCTGAGAGCACCGGACCATCCGACCAGGAAGGTAAGACCTCCTCTCGAACACTCTGGCGCATTGACGTATGATTAGCAACCTCAAACATATTGCAGATAGGTTCAAAAAGAGCCTCCACCTCCGCGGCCAGGATCTTGAACTGTTCTTTGATATCACTTCATAAATCGGTAAGCATGAGCTCAATTTTAGTCTCCATGATAGAACTGGGGGTATTAACAGTCTATTAGGTTCTGGATCAGAGTTCAAGGTGTAAGTGGTTTTTAGTTCTTAGGTAGGAAGGCTTTGCGGTGTCCTCATTGCCGGTAGAGCTCTCCATTTCTCCACCTTCCTTACAAATTCGGTAGCTCCTTGTTGTTAGAAAGTGCCTTACAGGATCCTTCTCACTTTCGTTATTAATCCTCTTCACAGAATTGAAAAATGACCGCTCTCACAGGCCTCAAATAATGCTGTCCCAAGATCATGCAGAGTTCCTTTACTTGTCAATGTCCCCCAATCTTCAAGTTTCTCATTTAGGGTCTATGAACTATTAGCCACCTTATAATTATCAATTAGGTTGAACTGAACGGCCAAATGTACAGTTATTTCTAATATTTAGCCGGAGCTGTGGCAGCTTGCGACCGTTCAGACTCAGAGCTAGCTCCGCCCCAACCCCAAGATATTTTAACGATACCTCATTCCAAGTGTATGGACTATGGTGTTTACAGGCCTGACGTTCCTGTGGAGATACTGATGTACATATTGTTTCAGATTTGCTTTTGTTTATTAGGAAATTTGAGTATTTTCTAAACTTTTGGAAAACACTTTCTAGGGCATTAATAGAACTGGATGGGTTAGTAAGAGTTAACAGTAAGTCATCTGTGTAGAGTGAAATTTTATATTTTTGATTCCTTATAGTCAAGCCTTTTATTTTTGTATTAGAGCGAATTCTAGCTGCAAAGATCTCCATTAAGCATAAATTTTAATGTCATTATTCAAGATCGAGATCGGCCTAAAATGAGTTGTAATGTTGGGTTCTTTACCGGGGTTAGGCAAAACTATAATTCTAGCCTCTAACATTTCTTTTAGAAAAGAAGTATCATTACTAAGTGAATTACATAAATTAAGAAGTTTATGGGCTAGAAAATCTGAAAATAGATTTATTGCCCCCGCTGGGCCCTTTTATTCAAAAAGAGATTAAGATTATTTTAGGCTTTCTGGAGAGAGAGGGTTAATGTTTTATTATAAAGGGTCCTTTTTATGAGCATGTTTGCGTGTTGGAGAGATTTCATATGTGATGAATAAGATTCTCTAGTTTTTTTTGTTGATTCTTGCTTTATATTTAATAAAATCCCCACGTATAACCTGCTTATGTGCTTCCCACCAAATTGTGGGTGATGTATCCTGGCATAAATTACAAGTGAAATAAGTATCTAAAGATTCTAAAATAGATTGTTTAGTTTGTAAATCATTCAATAGACGTTCCTCTAATCTCCATTGGTATGGTATTAGTGGTGTGTTGGGCCATTTAATAGTCAAAGAAATTAATGAGTGATCTGACCATGCTATATTATGTATTTTAGTATCCTATAACTAGTGAAAATATATACCCCAAAAGAACAAAAAAGTTATGAGTGCTAGGGGATAGGAAAAGTCAATATGGGCACTTACAGTGGCGAGCGGACTATAGCACTGTGTTGTACATAAGACATATTCAAACATGTTCAGGGAGAAGTGCAGAAAAGTTCAAGTCCTCAGCACCTTAAAACAGAAAGTCCTTCCCAAAACAGGAAGTGGTAGAATTATGGTCTATGATTATGGCTTATTCAAGCTGAAACGCGTCAGACACCTACAATCGCAGAATGAAAAGCTCCATAACGCAGCCCCATACAACCTATTACAACCTATTACCCTGACATAAACCCCAAGTCTAAACACCCCTAATCTACTGTCCCGACATCGCCGCCACATAAATAAATCTATTAACCCCTAATCTGCCACTCCCGATATTGCTGCCACTAAACTAAAGTTATTAACCCCTATTCCCCTGCACCCCAACAAGCGCCCACACTATAATAAAGATATTAAACCCTATTCCGCCACTCCCCGACATCGCCACAACAAAATAAAGCTATTAACCCCTAAACCTATGGCCTCCCACATTACTAGCACTAATTAAACCTATTAACCCCTAAACCGCCAGCCCCCCACATTGCAACAACCTAAATTAAACTATATTAACCCCTAAACCTAACCCTAACGCTAACGTAACCCTAACCCCCCCTAACTTTAACATAATTAAAATAAGGCTAAATTAAAGTTACAATTATTAACTAAACAATACCTATTTAAAACTAAATACAGTACTGTACATACTTACCTGTGAAATAAAACCTAAGCTAGCTACAATATAACTAATAGTTATATTTTAGCTAGCTTATGTTTTATTTTTATTTCACAGCTAAGTTTGTATTTATTTTAACTAGCTAGACTAGTTATTAAATAGCTATTAACTATTTACTAACTACCTAGTTAAATTAAATACAAACGTACCTGTGAAATAAAACCTAAGCTGCCTTACACTAAAAACTAACATTACAAAAAATAAATAACACTAAAATTACAAAAAATAAAAAAACCTACCATTACAAAAAATAACAAACGAAATTATCCAAAACAATAAAAAATATTCCTATTCTTAAACCCTTTAAAAAAAAAAAAACACCCAAAAATAAAAAACCCTAATCTATAATAAACTACCAAGGGCCCTTAAAAGGGCCTTTAGTAGGGCATTGTCCTAAAGTTAACAGCTCTTTTGCTAAAAAAAAAGAAAATCAAACACCCCCTAACAGTATACAAACCCCCAAACCCACAAAATAAAAATAAAGTAAAACCTAAACTACCCATTGCCCTGAAAAGGGCATTTGTATGGGCTTTGCCCTTAAAAGGGCATTCAGCTCTTTTGCTGCCCATTAAAAATAAAAAAATGTCTATTCTAAAAAGAAAAACCCACCCCAAAAAGAAAAAAAAAATTACACAAAATTAAAAAACCTAATCTATAATAAAGTACCAATAGCCCTTAAAAGGCATTGACCTAAGTTAAACAGCTCATTTACCTGAAAAGACCCACTAACATTAAATCCCCCCACCCCCCCAAAACCACAAAATAAAAAATAAAAAATAAAATAACCTAATCTACCTATTGCCCTGAAAAGAGCATTTGTATGGGCATTGCCCTTAAAAGGGCATTTAGCTCTTTTGCAATGCCCTGAAAAGGGCATTTAGCTCTTTTACGAAAAAGCCCAAACCCTAAACAAAAAAAAAAACCACCCAAAAAAGTTTAAAAAATTCTAACACTAACCCCCGAAGATCCACTTACAGTTGCTGAAGTCCCTCTTGAAGGATCTTTATCTTGGCAGCTCCATCTTCATCCAGGCGGCTCCATCTTCATCCAGGCGGCATCTTCTATCTTCATCCTGGCAGCATCTTCTATCTTCATCCCCACGGTGCGGAATGGGTCCCTCCTGAAGACATCTGGCGCGGAGCATCCTCTTCATACGGTCACCGCCGTTTACTGAATCTTCAATGCAAGGTATGTGATTCAAAATGGCGACCCTTGCATTCCTATTGGCTGATTTGATTTTGGAAATTCAAATCAGCCAATAGAATGAGAGCTACTGAAATCCTATTGGCTGTTCAAATCGGCCAATAGGTTGAGAGCTACTGAAATTCTATTGGCTGATTTAAAATAAAATCTATTTGTGAATCTCGGTTCATTATTACATAAAAAGAGAGATTTTTGAACAAGAACTATGTCTCCTTTCTCTTGAGAAAAGCTTTTTAGTGCTTTGTTACGTTTTTGTGGGGCATTTAAGCCCTTTACATTTTGAGATAAAAAATATATTTGCTTTACTTCCATATTATTACATTAATAGGGGAGGAGAGGCCATCTATTTTGTTTCCGGAGACTATATAAAGGAAAATAAAAAGGGGGGGGGGATTGGGAGATGTGTAATTTGAATTTGGAGTGCGTCCAGAGGTGAAGGAGGAGAAGAAGGAAAAAAAAAAAAGAATATATGGAACAGAAATTAAGGAAAGAACATATTCTATATCCAAAGAATGAAAAAAGGGGAAAAAATAGACAGAGAGAAAGAAAAGACAATCCTCCTTTAACAGCTCTGATAAGTAAAAGAAATATATACCTTGTTAATAAAAATGAAAAAAAATAAAATATTTGAAGCCTGTTAAGGCATGGGAAAAGAAAGGAAAGAAAAAAAAGGGGGGGGGGGGTAATAAAATAGGTGTTAAAATAGTTTTGTATTATGGCCAAATAGTTAAACCCCACTTTGATGGGTGATTTTAGTATTCAAGATACAGTATACATTTTATACCTGTGTTACATTGCAAGAAATGGCTAGAGGGTTGCACTTGTCATGTCAAGTGTTAATGCTATCAATCTGTGTGAATGTGTAAGTGTGCGAAAAAAACAACAACAAAAAATATGTGATTTAAAGGGACACTAAACCCAAATTTTTTCTTTCATGATTCAGATCGTGCATGCAATTTTTTTTTTAAAAATACTGTTTTTATTGAGGAAGAGAGAAGGTTATCAAGTACAATTTGGAATAATATATCCAAGGAAACATAATAACACAAAATCATCTGTTGTACATCACAATGCATACAGTAATAAAGCCATGAATCAACTTCTCAGTCCCCTTTTCTTTTATCTTTAACATACTTCCTCTTTCTATAACCTAGCAAGTAATACAAACATATGTAACTTAAACAAAACTCAATCAACAACATTGAACTTTTCAACTAGCAATGATTAATCCATCAAAGAGGAGTGCATAGGTCTTAGGTACGCTCTTTGTGGGGGGGGGAAGGGGGGATAAAAAAGGTTAAGTAGAATCTGTCCATTACATACACTAGATAGCAATTCTCTCCCTCCCTCCCCCCGCACCATCCCGCGTCTGGTATAGGAATTCCCACTCACCCCTCAAAGAGGCTGAGAGCATGTATTCAGTGTGTGCGAAAGGAGTCAGTATTTGTCTCTGGGAGTCCAAGCTCAATGTCACAATGTATTCCCGCCATTTATTTATGAATTGTTTGAGTCTTTTATTAGTGTCCATCTTAGTATCCAACTGCTCTATGAGCAGTTGTTTGTGTAGGGTGTGTTTAAACATGTTAAAGGCAGGGGCAACGCTTTCAGTCCACACCCTCAAGATAACCTTCCTAGCTATCAAGATGATGGTGGTAAGCAAAGGGACAAGTCTGGGACTCTCCATTCCAGAAAGCAAATTTGTTCTACATCGATCTGAACTCTGAGTTTAATGACATTAGTGATCCAAAAGGTAATATCTCTTAACGGAATCATTCTTGAGGACACACATCGGCGACTGACATGGACGAGGGATAGTCGCCACGCCCTCAGTACATCTTTGTAAAGAGGACTGTCCCTAATCGCCGCTGGGATGCTGTTAAGTGGGGCATAGGGCAAGAATGACAGATCAAACGCCTCCAGGGCGTGCCTCTCCAAGTCAGGTGAGTAGAAGTGCCTTGTTTTTAACTGCCAGTCTAGCATGAGGCGATTGAGTGCTGCCCAGTTGTACAATTTAAGATTGGGCAGGCCCAGACCGCCATGCGAGGGCTGAGCATACAGTTTTGTGAGTGCTATCCTAGGCCTGCCCCCCCTCCACAAGAAGTTCGAGAGGACCCGGGTGTATAGCGTCATGTCCTTCCTAGTAATTAAGAAGGGTACCATTAGGAGGGGGTACAGAATTCGTGGCAGAATTACCATCTTTATTAGGTTTACACGTCCCGTAAGGGAGACTGGTAAGTTCTTCCAACCCTCCAGAGTCCGTTCAATATCACGGCATACTTGCATAATATTAGTATGATATAGAGTTTGGGCGTTAGTGGACAATTGGATACCTAAGTAAATCATGGTGGGCTTAGCCTCTTGGAAAGGATATGTAACTGACTGGACCTGATGCTTTCGAAGCCACAGAATCTCCGATTTGGTTTCGTTTATTCTGTAGCCCGAGAAGGATCCAAATGCCTCAGTTGTTGCCAGTATCTTTGGGACATGTTTTGTTGGATGCTCTATAAATAGAAGCATGTCGTCTGCATAGAGTGCGAGGTGCAATCTCGCTTCTCCCATCACAATACCCAGATACACTTTACGTAGTTTAATGGCCAAAGGCTCTAAAGCTAGATTAAAAAGGAGGGGTGAGAGAGGGCACCCTTAGGGAGTGCCCCTCTGCAAAATGATGCGCGGGGAGAACAAACCGTTGGCCATGATATGAATCCATGGGGCTGAGTATATATTACCAATGTAGTGGAGAAACGATCCCGAGAAACCGAAACGCTGTAGCGTGTTCAGAAGATGGCCCCACTCCACTCTGTCAAAGGCCTTCTCTGCTTTCAAGGACAGCAAGAAGGCCTCCGATTCCACTTGTGCTCTCCGGGTCACAGGTCCGGTCGCGACGTACGCCATGGCATGGAGCACCCTCCGCACGTTGATCACCGAGGTTCTATGGCACATAAATCCAGTTTGATCTGGGTGAATAATATCTGTCAATATTATTTTCAGCCTGTCGGTCAAGATTTTCATTAGTATCTTGTAATCCGAATTGAGGAGGGAAATGGGGTGATAAGATTCGGGTAGGCCAGGATCCTTCCCAGGCTTCGGAATCAGGACCACATGTGCCATTGTAAACGTTTTAGGGGGAGAGACTAGGTCTTTATAATATAAGTTAAATAATTTAGTTAAGGTGGGCGTGATTTGGGGCTTTAGTAGTTTAAAGAATTCGATGGGTAGGCCATCTGGGCCCGCTGTCTTTCCGTTTGACAACGATGAAATTGTTTTCAAGATTTCCTCTGGGGATATAGGGGAGTTGAGGGCCATGAGCTGCTCATCTTTGATCTGTGGAAGATCTAAGTCATTCCAAAAGGACAAAACAGTCTCCTGAGAAGGCAGCTTTTGGCTAGCATAAAGAGTGGAGTAGTATTTCGCCAAAGCCTCCACTATGGATTCTGGAGTTTTATGTGTTTTGCTGCAATAGGTAATGGCTGCGATCGGTCTGCGAGCCGTCCGTCTGTTTATTAGTGAGGCTAGCAGTCTGCCAGATCTATCCCCCTCTCTATAGTATTTGGCATTGGACCGTAGAAGCTGCGCAACCGCTTGATGGTTCAGAAACGCATCTAGTTCACCCTTGCTGGTGAGTTACCCATCTTTCGAGGACTGACAGGGTCGTGCATGCAATTTTAAGCAACTTTCTAATTTACTCCTATTATCAATTTTTCTTCGTTCTCTTGCTATTTTTATTTAAAAAGCAAGAACGTGATGCATAGGAGCCGGCCCATTTTTGGTTGAGAACCTGGGTTACGCTTGCTTATTGGTGGGTAAATGTAAACAATCTAATAAGTTATAAATGACTGTTTGAGAAAAAAAAGGAGAAAAAAGGAAAAACAGCCAGCTTATATATGGTAACTGCATAGCATAACTATTTAACTTTTTTCAGACCCTAATAAAATATCAACAAAGAAAACCAAGATACTAATGGCACTGCACAAATTTACAAAATAGGGTAGCCTATTGTTCTCTGGACTGGTAAATGTAGTTTATTTGTATAAATCTATCTGTGATCCAGGTTTATTATCTTATAGAGTGGCTGAGGTGCTGTGTACTGGTTATTTGAGACAAAGATTATCAATCCTAGGATTGATGAAATGTACACCTGTATAGCACTCTTTCCCTATTTAACAATGGCAAGAGTTGGACAAGGTATAGGTGTCTGGGATAGGAGGAGTGAGTGGGGATGAATTAAAATATAACCTTTATTGGTAAATTTAAAAAAAGCAACACCAAACACAGTCTACATACATACTAAGTTAAAAATTGCAGGATTGGGTCTAATTAAATTATATCTGTTTTTAAAGATAATTAAGGTGGTTGTGATATATATATATAGAGAGAGAAAAACTTGGATTAATAGTCCAATTTCACGTTGTGGTATTCTCAGTACTTATATGCTGTTAGATATTGGTAACACTGGAGTGGTATAAGTAAAGCTATTGTGCTTCGATATTTACTCTGTTGTGAGTCTGATATTGATACTCAGCTATAAAAGGATAGCAACTGGTTAGCTTGATTTTGGTATTGCGCTTATTTTGATAGGTATAATGTTATTTCTATCACGTGATTCGTGTAATTAACGTTGTAACAAAGCGCTTGAAAAAAGTTTCAATTCTACCACATTGTTTAATAATTTATTCATATATTAAATGTGTACAATATATGATTCATAGTTAACTGTATAGGATAGTTATTTGTTACACTTTTTGTCTTGTTTCTGCTATAGTTAGCATAGTATTTATGTTGGCTACATGAGCAAGATTTTCTATCAATTGTGCACTTGTTTTGCTAACCTTTAATGTTAGATGTAATAACTTTCTTGAATGACTTTTTTATTTTCAGTTTTTATTGCAATATTTCACCTAAGTGACTTGTAATTCTATTATCATCTTTATTCACCTCAGTATTTATATTGGAATTGTATTGTGTTTATTTCATTTTCAGAGTCATAGCAATTATATGAATTTGTTACGGAGCTGCTGCAGAGTAGCTGCTACTCGTGAATTTAGCTTGGCTTAGCTTATATTAAAGATAGGCTTGTTGGTATATATTACCGGACTAAATGTTAGGCATTTAAAAGTCTAAGTGCTGATCTCAAACTGACAATTTGCGGTATTGTATATATATTAATGCTCCAAATTTCTTAACCGCAAGTTTGGATCAACACTGGGCTCTTAATATATGTGCCGGTTCTGTTTTGTAAAGTTAGCGTAGCTAAGCTTGTGCTAAAAAATAGGATGCTTAATATTTATTGCTGAATTGCATAATATGCATTTTCGAAGGTTGAATATAACTCTTAAATAATTGATTTGCGGTATTGTGTATATATTTATGTTCTATATTTCTTAACCGCTTGTTTATAATAAATACTGGGCTCTTGCTGTAACTGCCAGTTCAGTTCCACTATATCAAGTTAACTTGGTTTAGCTTGTACTGAGAAATAACAGATTGATAGGTGTTACCACTCTAGTTTTTAAGCGTTTTGGCAGGCTGAGTGCTGATCTTAAGCTGACAGTTTGCGGTATTGTGTATACCTTCGAGTTCCGTATTTTTTAACCGCTTGTCTGCAGTCAACACTTAGCACTCGCTCTAAATGCCGGTTCTATTTGTAATACAGTTACTGAGTTGTTCTCTATATAAATTACATTGAATCAATATTGTGCACAACCACAATTTTTATGCTATAAAGACCACCATTCCTGCTAAATAAAAAATGCTACACGGCATTCAACAAACAATTGTTTGTTGAATGCCGTGTAGCATTTTTTATTTAGCAGGAATGGTGGTCTTTATAGCATAAAAATTGTGGTTGTGCACAATATTGATTTAATGTAATTTATATAGAGAACAACTCAGTAACTGTATTACAAATAGAACCGGCATTTAGAGCGAGTGCTAAGTGTTGACTGCAGACAAGCGGTTAAAAAATACGGAACTCGAAGGTATACACAATACCGCAAACTGTCAGCTTAAGATCAGCACTCAGCCTGCCAAAACGCTTAAAAACTAGAGTGGTAACACCTATCAATCTGTTATTTCTCAGTACAAGCTAAACCAAGTTAACTTGATATAGTGGAACTGAACTGGCAGTTACAGCAAGAGCCCAGTATTTATTATAAACAAGCGGTTAAGAAATATAGAACATAAATATATACACAATACCGCAAATCAATTATTTAAGAGTTATATTCAACCTTCGAAAATGCATATTATGCAATTCAGCAATAAATATTAAGCATCCTATTTTTTAGCACAAGCTTAGCTACGCTAACTTTACAAAACAGAACCGGCACATATATTAAGAGCCCAGTGTTGATCCAAACTTGCGGTTAAGAAATTTGGAGCATTAATATATATACAATACCGCAAATTGTCAGTTTGAGATCAGCACTTAGACTTTTAAATGCCTAACATTTAGTCCGGTAATATATACCAACAAGCCTATCTTTAATATAAGCTAAGCCAAGCTAAATTCACGAGTAGCAGCTACTCTGCAGCAGCTCCGTAACAAATTCATATAATTGCTATGACTCTGAAAATGAAATAAACACAATACAATTCCAATATAAATACTGAGGTGAATAAAGATGATAATAGAATTACAAGTCACTTAGGTGAAATATTGCAATAAAAACTGAAAATAAAAAAGTCATTCAAGAAAGTTATTACATCTAACATTAAAGGTTAGCAAAACAAGTGCACAATTGATAGAAAATCTTGCTCATGTAGCCAACATAAATACTATGCTAACTATAGCAGAAACAAGACAAAAAGTGTAACAAATAACTATCCTATACAGTTAACTATGAATCATATATTGTACACATTTAATATATGAATAAATTATTAAACAATGTGGTACAATTGAAACTTTTTTCAAGCGCTTTGTTACAACATTAATTACACGAATCACGTGATAGAAATAACATTATACCTATCAAAATAAGCGCAATACCAAAATCAAGCTAACCAATTGCTATCCTTTTATAGCTGAGTATCAATATCAGACTCACAACAGAGTAAATATCGAAGCACAATAGCTTTACTTATACCACTCCAGTGTTACCAATATCTAACAGCATATAAGTACTGAGAATACCACAACGTGAAATTGGACTATTAATCCAAGTTTTTCTCTCTCTCTATATATATATATATATATATATATCACAACCACCTTAATTATCTTTAAAAACAGATATAATTTAATTAGACCCAATCCTGCAATTTTTAACTTAGTATGTATGTAGACTGTGTTTGGTGTTGCTTTTTTTAAATTTACCAATAAAGGTTATATTTTAATTCATCCCCACTCACTCCTCCTATCCCAGACACCTATACCTTGTCCAACTCTTGCCATTGTTAAATAGGGAAAGAGTGCTATACAGGTGTACATTTCATCAATCCTAGGATTGATAATCTTTGTCCCTAATAAAATATCCTCTTTTCCCCTCTTTCTTTCCTTCTAAAGAAAAAAATATACACACACACACACATATATATATATATATATATATTTTAGGGGCTTTACTGATGATGGTAATTAATCTACAGTTATATATTTAGGAACCTAGACCCAGGGTTGATAATGTTGTATTTTCGCTGGTTATCGTAGCAATTCCTTGTTGCTTCTGTCTTTTGTATGAGACTTTAGACCACTGTGATCTTTGCAAATGTGTAGGGACTGTTGCTTGTTGAGTTGTATCTTTGACAGAGGCTCCTGGTCCTTTTTTTTATTGAGTAAATAAACAAATTAGCATCCAATTGACAGTACAGCCAAAACAAGTATACACAATCGGCACATAAGTTAGATGCTAGGTACAAATAGCACTGTATGATTATAACTTGCACTATGCGCATGGTAAATAACGAGTCCATGTTCTTTTTAATAAGAAAAAAAAAATAAAGGAAAAAGGAAAGGAATTGTTTCTGAATAGTGCTGTGTATCCTTTTGTTGGTTTCTCTACACTCTGTATCTTCCGATTTCACAATTCCACAAGTTAAAGGTGTGAAATGTCCATGTATAGGCATATATACCCCTACCTTACAAAATTATAAAGTATCACATTCACTATATGGCAAAACAAAAACTATGTCCAAATTCCTATTCCTTATGTTACTTGCCCTTGCAAATTGGTCCCCCAGCAAATTCCATTCCTAGCCTTCCAGCTAAAAAAGGCCTCTCCTTTGTGCACTGTAATATCCACAGCTTACTACCAAAAATCGATGCACTGCAAGCTTGATGTTTACAATACAAGCCGAAAATCATTGTGATCTCTGAATCGTGGCTAACTGCAAAAATACCTGACTCTGCCATTGCAATACATGGGTATTCATGCCATAGAATTGACAGAGCAAAGGGAGGAGGTGGCATTGTAATTTATGTTCACAATTCCACAAAGTTCACCCCCATACATAAATCTAGCTCTCCTGCCACCTTTGATTTCCTTTATGGCAAAATTGAGATCCCATGCAGTTAATCAATCATTGTTGCAGGAATCTACTGCCCACCTAGCTTCCCTGTGCATTCAATTTCGGACATAGCACATCTGCTTAGTGAATCCATAGCTCAAAACCCAAAAAGTGAAGAAAAAAAATGTGGGAGATTTTAATATTGATTGACTGAATCCAAAAAATAACAGTTGTCGCTCTCTGTTTAAATCTTTGCAGCTAATGCAATTAATCTCCTCCCCAACTCGCATAAACATCAAAAGCCATAATCATACCCTACTCGACTGGATTCTCTCCACTTCCCCCGACCGAATCCAGGAGGCAGGTGTTCTCCCTAACAAATTCAGTGACCACTGCTTAGTGTACTGCATGCGCAAAATAAAGGCAACTAAATCCTCTCCCAAGGTTAAAATCACCAGGTCCTTCAAAAAATGTAATATTCAATCATTTCTAAATGACATCAAGAACCTCCCCTGGCACAGATTAAACCTAATCCCAGATCTAGACTCTGCAATTGAATTCTTTCAGTCTGAATTCCTACAAGTTTGGAATTTACATGCCCCGCTGCTTAAGGTGAGAGTAAAAGGAGTACACTTGAATTGGATCACAGCTGACCTCATTCAAATGTACCAGTTTCGGGATTCATTGTGGTCAAAGTTCAAGCATACTGGCTCTATGAACGATCACTGTGTATATAGACAATGGCACAATATATGCACTAAACAAACAAAATTGACCAAGGCCCAATATTTCTGTGAAAATCTGAACAATAACATATCTAACCCTAGAAAGTTTTGGAAACTCATAAATAACTTACAAAATCCACCAATCCATTCCCAACCCTCCACTGTCAATGTGGATAACCAAAACCTGCAACTCCCCTTAGAAGTAAGTAAGTATTTTGTCGGAATGCTCCACCACCCTGATTGACAAACTAATTTAAATGGCACACATCCTGAAACTACAAATGTGGATCAGGCCCCACTAAAACAGCAAAGACCCAATATAGAGAAGTTCAATTTTAGACCTGTACCCATCAATGTCATTAAGAAACACCTTAATAATCTAAAAATGAAAAACCAGTTGGGACCTGATCAAATCCCAGCAATGCTGTTGAAGCTCAGTGCTAAGCCTGTCACAACCCTAATTAAAGAATCCTTGATGTCTGGATACATACCCAAACTCTGAAAAACTGCAAGAGTAGTGCCTATTCATAAAAGTGGGGAGTTAACCTTGGTTTCTAACTATCGCCCTATATCATTGCTCCCAGTATTGTCAAAAATCTTGGAAAAATGCGTCCATACGCAATTATGCAAGTATTACCAACTTTCTAACTATCTGACCCCTGATCAATCAGGTTTTCGACCAAATCACTCCACTACAACTGCCCTCCTAAAAGTTTGCAACGACATCCAAACTGGCATGGAACAAGGAGACCTAACTGGAGCTATTTTCCTTGATTTTGCAAAGGCTTTTGACACAGTAGACCTTGACATACTACTGCTCAAACTAAACAACTCTGGTATTGCTGATCGTCCGTTAACCTGGTTTAGATCATATGTATCGGATCGATCAAAATATTTCTCCATTTCTAACAGTGACTCCCTCCCTCTCCCAGTCACGTGTGGTGTTCTCCAAGGTCCCATTCTCGGCCCCCTACTATTCACATTATTTATAAAGGATCTGACTAATGTCTGCAAATCTTCAACTGTACACATGTACGCAGACGACACGGTAATCTATGCAAACAAATCCGATCTGCCACAGCTTGAAGTAGTGCGCCAAGACCAGTTCACAGAGGTAGAAAAGTGGAACTAAAAAAACAAACTCTTCCTAAACACTGACAAAACTGTCACAATGATCTTTGGAACGGGTCCTAAATTACACAAATTACAAAATTCCCATCTGCGCATCAAAACAAAATCCAATTGCACACTTACCGCAGTCCACTCTTTCAAATACTTGGGTATGTTGTTAGACCCTAATCTATCTTTTGGCCTTAGAAAAACTTGCATCTAAACTTTATCCAAAACTAGGTGCCCTGTACAGAAACAAATCTTGCCTTAGCCCTACAGTAAAGGAAAAAAATTGTACAGCAAATGCTGATGCCTATCATGGAGTATGGGGACGTAGTATACGCACCTGCACTGCAAACTCACCTAAATAAACGTAATACATTGTATAACTCATTCTGCCGCTTTGTGCTACAATGTAGCTACAGGACGGACCCACCATTGTGATATGCTAAAAGAACTAAACTATCTGACGCTGGAATCCAGGCGCACCCTCCATCTTTCCTGCCTTGTGTTTAAGAGCCATTTTTGGAAGCTCCCACCCTACCTGAGCAGAATGCTCTCCCTGGCTATTCCCACCTCCTATAACCTCCGATCCAGTACCAGCACATTATTTAGCTTGCCTCAATACAAAAAGAAAGCAGCTTGATTCTCCTTTTCCTACAGAGTGCCACAGTTATGGAATGACCTCCCACACACTTTCAAACCTTCCCCAAGCCTAATATCCTTTAAGAGATCCCTCTCTACATATCTCAAAACAGAATGCACCTGTCATGGTTGATTATATATTTCCTACCTGTTCTATGTTAAATCTTTGCATATATTTATTGTTTTTTAATTTTATTGTACCCTATTGTATCAATGCAATGTTTTGTGGACCCAGGACATACTTGAAAACTAGAGAAATCTAAATGTATCCTTCCTGGTAAAATATTTTATAAATAAATAAATATAGTACACTGAGACCTTTCCCAAGTCCCGTGCAACTTAAGTTTTATAATTAGGACCACACCTCTTGAATATGTCCAAAGTATATGATATAAAACATACAAAAAGTCTTATGTATAACATAGTAATATAGCAAAGGTTTAGAAATATAATGATCATCATAAATCCACAAAAACACTAAATAAGTGTTAGAACATATATAACGCTCACTCTAAGTGGTATCATAAGACACTACAGCAACACAAGACAGTGGGGGGTAGTTATCAAGCCGTCAACTTCAAATACGCTGGAATTCCGCAGCGTATTTGTGGCGAGGCTGATTCGCCTTAGTTATCAAGCCCTAGATACCTGCAAAAGTAGAATTTTGTGACGTAAGCTTCGATCCGCCGGACTCAGTCCGACACAGATCGATTCTTACGTCACTCCAGATGTTCCGCACACAAGTGCGGCACAATCTGACTACTTTTGCTAGTTATCAAAAAACTAGCAGGTACGCTCTGCACTTTTCCGGCCCAGCGTACCTGGTTTTCAATCCGCCGCCCTGGAGGCGGCGGATCCCATAGGAATCAATGGGAGTCTGACCATAGCGAAAGTTCAGGTTTGCTGCTGCCAGACATCCCATTGATTCCTATTGGAGATGTCTGCATCTAACACCCTAACATGTAACCCGAGTCTAAACACCCCTAATCTGTCCCCCCTACACCGCTGCAACTAAATAAATGTATTACCCCCTAAACCGCCGCTCCTGGAGCCCACTGCCACTATAATAAACATGTTAACCCCTAAACCGCCACTTTAGGAGCCCACCGCAAGCTATAATAAACATGTTAACCCCTAAACCGCTGCTCCCTGACCCCGCCGCAACTATAATATATGTATTAACCCCTAAACCGCCGCTCCCGGACCCCGCCGCAACTATAATATATGTATTAACCCCTAAACCGCCGCTCCAGGACCCCGCCGCAACCTATATTAAATTTATTAACCCCTATCCTGCCCCCCCTACACCGTCGCCACCTATAATAAATTTATTAACCCCTATCCTGCCCCCCAATACACCGCCGCCACTGTAATAAAATTATTAACCCCTAAACCTAAGTCTAACACTAACCCTAACACCCCCCTAACTTAAATATTAATTAAATAAATCTAAATAATATTTCTATTATGAACTAAATTAATCCTATTTAAAACTAAATACTTACCTTTAAAATAAACCCTAATATAGCTACAATATAAATAATAATTATATTGTAGCTATCTTAGGATTTATTTTAATTTTACAGGCAAATTTCTATTTATTTTAACTAGGTACAATAGCTATTAAATAGTTATTAACTATTTAATAGCTTACCTAGCTAAAATAAAGAGAAATTTACCTGTAAAATAAAAACTAACCTAAGTTACAATTACACCTAACACTACACTATACTTTAATAAATTATTCCTATTTAAAACTAAATACCTGTAAAATAAACCCTAAGATAGCTACAATGTAATTAATTAAAAACTATCATTAAATTAATTAAATAAATTAACTACAAATAACTACAATTAAATACAATTACATAAACTAACTAAAGTACAAAAAAATAAAAAAAAGCTAAGTTACAAAAAATAAAAAAATAAGTTACAAACATTTAAAAAATATTACAACAATTTTAAGCTACTTACACCTAATCTAAGCCCCCTAATAAAATAACAAAGCCCCCCAAAATAAAAAAAATCCCTACCCTATTCTAAATTAAAAAAGTTCAAAGCTATTTTACCTTACCAACCCTTAAAAGGGCCTTTGGCGGGGCATGCCCCAAAGAAAACTGCTCTTTTGCCTGTAAAAGAAAAATACAACCCCCCCAACATTAAAACCCACCACCCACATACCTCTAATCTAACCCAAACCCCCCTTAAAAAAACCTAACACTACCCCCCTGAAGATCATCCTACCTTGAGTCGTCTTCACTCAGCCGAGCAGCGATGGAACCGAAGAGGAGATCCGGAGAAGTGATCCTCCAAGCGGCGCTGAAGAAATCTTCCATCCGATGAAGTGATCCTCCAAGCGGCGCTGAAGAAATCTTCCATCCGGGCGATGTCATCTTCCAAGTGGCGCTGAAGAAGTCTTCCATCTGGGCGATGTCATCTTCCAAGCTAGGTCTTCAATCTTCTTCTTCAGGATACATCTTCATTCCGCCGAAGCGGAACATCCTTCTTTCCCGACGGACTACCGACGAATGAAGGCTCCTTTAAGGGACGTCATCCAAGATGGCGTCCCTTCAATTCCGATTGGCTGATAGGATTCTATCAGCCAATCGGAATTAAGGTAGGAAAAATCTGATTGGCTGATTGAATCAGCCAATCAGATTGAGCTCGCATTCTATTATCTGATCGGAACAGCCAATAGAATGCGAGCTCAATCTGATTGGCTGATTGGATCAGCCAATCGGATTGAACTTCAAGGTAGGATGATCTACAGGGGGGTAGTGTTAGGTTTTTTTAAGGGGGGTTTGGGTTAGATTAGGGGTATGTGGGTGGTGGGTTTTAATGTCGGGGAGGTTGTATTTTTCTTTTACAGGCAAAAGAGCAGTTTTCTTTGGGGCATGCCCCGCCAAAGGCCATTTTAAGGGCTGGTAAGGTAAAAGAGCTTTGAACTTTTTAAATTTAGAATAGGGTAGGGAATTTTTTTATTTTGGGGGCCTTTGTTATTTTATTAGGGGGCTTAGATTAGGTGTAAGTAGCTTAAAATTGTTGTAATATTTTTTAAATGTTTGTAACTTATTTTTTTATTTTTTGTAACTTAGCTTTTTTTATTTTTTGTACTTTAGTTAGTTTATGTAATTGTATTTAATTGTAGTTATTTGTAGTTAATTTATTTAATTAATTAATTTAATGATAGTGTAGTGTCAGGTTTAATTGTAACTTAGGTTAGGATTTATTTTACAGGTAATTTTGTATTTCTTTTATCTAGGTAGTTATTAAATGGTTAATAACTATTTAATAACTATTCTAACTAGCTAAAATAAATACAAAGTTACCTGTAAAATAAATATAAATCCTAAGATAGCTACAATGTAATTATTAATTACATTGTAGCTATCTTAGGGTTTATTTTACAGGTAAGTATTTAGTTTTAAATAGGAATAATTTATTAAAGTATAGTGTAGTGTTAGGTGTAATTGTAACTTAGGTTAGTTTTTATTTTACAGGTAAATTTCTCTTTATTTTAGCTAGGTAAGCTATTAAATAGTTAATAACTATTTAATAGCTATTGTACCTAGTTAAAATAAATAGAAATTTGCCTGTAAAATAAAAATAAATCCTAAGATAGCTACAATATAATTATTATTTATATTGTAGCTATATAAGGGTTTATTTTAAAGGTAAGTATTTAGTTTTAAATAGGATTAATTTAGTTCATAATATAAATATTATTTAGATTTATTTAATTAATATTTAAGTTAGGGGGGTGTTAGGGTTAGTGTTAGACTTAGGTTTAGGGGTTAATAATTTTATTACAGTGGCGGCGGTGTAGTGGGGGGCAGGATAGGGGTTAAGAAATGTATTATAGGTGGCGACGGTGTAGGGGGGGCAGATTAGGGGTTAATAAATTTAATATAGGTTGCGGCAGGGTCCGGGAGCGGCGGTTTAGGGATTAAACTATTTAGTTGCGGCGAGGTACGGGATCAGCAGGATAGGGGTTAATAACTTTATTATAGAGGGCGGCGGTATAGGGGGGGCAGGATAGGGGTTACTAGGTATAATGTAGGTTGTGGTGGTGTCCAGGAGCAGCGGTTTAGGGGTTAATACATTTATAAGAGTTGCGGCGGGGTCTAGGAGCAGCGGTTTAGGGGTTAATACATTTATAAGAGTTGCGGCGGGGTCTAGGAGCGGCGGTTTAGGGGTTATTAACTTTATTGAGTAGCGGGGGGCTCCGGGGGCGCCGGTATAGGGGGTAGAACAGTGTAGTTAGTGTGGGTGTTTAGTGACAGGCTAGCAATAAAGCTGTCAAAAAGCCGAAGAGCAGCGAGATCGGATGAGTGATAACTCTCATCGCCCCGTACTTGGTGCGCGGCTTTTTGACAGATTTATTGAAAACTTAGGCAAATTTTTTCAGGTCCGCGGCGGCGATGGTAGGCGAGCTTAGGCGGGCGTATTGGGCCGGCGAAGGCAGGAAAGTTGACACGTTGATAACTATCCCCCCAAGAGTTTATTCATCACGTTATTAAAGGCAATTCAGTGCAATACACTCTTTACCAATAACGGTACTCAAAGGTACAAGCTCACTCTTAATGACATAATAAGGCATTTCAACAGAACTCACAGCTTACTTATACAGGTATTACAAGGCAAGAGTTTTGACAATATGCAAACAAACCATTGTTGAGAACAGTATGTACTTTAGAGTAATGTATCTCTGATAAACTTACCCACCCTATTTAAACACTTTATACCTAGTACCATTTGATATATATCCCTGATTTGGGTTAACCCAGACAAGGTACCATCATCACTGCTATTTGAGTAACTTTCACATTGGATACAAAAGCCAGTTATTAATTTTGTCATTTTTACATGAGACTTCACATTAACCCAACAAGGGTGTTTGTCTCTATAAAGCCAGTAGTGATATTTTCTGGCTTGATGGTAGTAGACCCAAATCTGATTTTAATTGTATGTCAATCCCCTGTTTTTAACATGATCTAGTAAAAGTTATATTTTAACATACATTTTTTCTTTATTTTATTACATTTGAACGTTCAAAGAGTGCTACATTTGTACCCTTTTTCACTTTCTTACTGATTCTTTGTAAAGTTTGCCAGTAGGTACAAGCACCAACCCCTATCAGATTAGAAATATTTGAGTATACTGATACTTTATATACTCACCACTCTGGAATATAAAAGGGGAACGTCCATTACATATTATTAAATTTGAGTAGTGCCATTGCTTCCTTTCTCTTAACATATATTACACATAAACATTTCTCGTTATCTCTTCAAACAAATCTGAATGTTCATGTCCAGGATGCTAGCAAAGAGGAAAAGAAAGAGTAGAAACAGAAATAAGGGAAGAGAGAAAGGGAAGAAGAAAAAGAAAGAAAAAAAAATTGGGAGGAGGAGGGGGACCCTTGGAAGGGAGAGCAAGTAGCTTGATTAGTAAGCATATGAGAAGCTATGGGGAAAGTATGTTAGATTTTTGCCTTCTTTCCCATTCATCCCATGCTATCCACACTAAACCGTGAGGTCCGAGTCTACCCTCAGCTCTCAAAGACTATTCCTCCATACTACTTAGGTTAATTACAGTCTCTATCACCATTATACGTACATAACATTTTTGCAGGTTTGCGTAATCCATCCAATCCCAGGTGGAAGAGGGCCATATCAACCGTAAGTCTCTGAACCAATCCCAGTTGTTGCAGGAGTCCCCCTATTTTAAGACAGAGTCTTATTGTGGTACAGCTCCACCAGATGTGAAATTGCGTACCTGTCTGTCCGCACCCCCTCCAGCACAATGCCGACCTCTAAGGAAACATCTTATGCAGTGACACTAGGACCCTGTGCCATTTTAGGAGCAATTTGATACAGATTTCATATACAGTGATGCAGTGAACAGCAGATTTTGTAGCAACAATAGCTTTCTGCCAGTCTGATTCCATGTGACCGGATCCCGTTTATCTCTCCCATGCCAAAGTGTTGTATGACTTGGTAAAAGAGGGGTAGTTAAGGAGCATCCTGTAATGGATGGTTAATGCTTTATAGAGAGGTTTTCCTGTAAGCCATTTTGTCTCCCACTGTGTCAAGCCCAACAGTCCCAATCTCAGGAACCCCCAAGCTCTAATTATAGAGACTAATCTGAAGTGCTCAAAATTGAGATTTTTGGGAATATCCCAATCATGGAGGTTCAAAACCAAGAGTGCCAGGCCATCCCTACCGTACAAATCTTGAATCTTATGTATTTCAAGAGATTGCCAGAAAGGGGGTGCAAGTCAGGGAGGTAGAATAGCTAAGCTTTAAGGGAATGTATCGGTG
This sequence comes from Bombina bombina, assembly GCF_027579735.1. Lineage (NCBI taxonomy): Eukaryota > Metazoa > Chordata > Amphibia > Anura > Bombinatoridae > Bombina > Bombina bombina. The sequence goes on from NC_069500.1 coordinate 1,379,835,344, forward strand.
ATGGATGTGGTGCGACCTGTTCTACATTTCTAAGTTCTCTCCAGAGCCTCAGACCTGCTCTAACAATGGGATTGCTAATTCCCGTCAAGACCTCAGCATGCTGAGGTATCCACACTAAATCTTCCAGGTTTATATTTGCGGGCAGCGTAGCCTGTTTGAGCTGTCACCATCTGGCGTCTTCTTTGGTAACCCCCCAAGCTGTAACATAGAACAACATTGCTGCCCTATAGTACAAGCTAATATTTGGGGCAGCTAGTCCTCAAATCTCATGCCCATAGCTGTTCCTTTGATTTGTAGATAATACCTATCATTGATTGAAAAATAATTGTTTTTTAGAATGAATTCTATACTGTCTAGAAGAAATCTTTTTTGGTATTTGGACATTGTATCATCCGTTTCGAGATGGTATTTAATAGCTTTTAGTCCTAATGTGTGGATGATGTTTGTATAGAGTGAGCATACATCACAGGTCACTAGGCAAAAGTTATCTTGCCATTCTATATTATCGAGGATATTTAGAAAATGTGTGGTATCTTTCAAGTAAGCAGAGAGATTAACTACATATTTTTGTAGATAGTGATCAACATACTTACGGATAGATTTAGAGTTGGGCGGTAGCCATCAAAACCAGTGTTAGAGGCTCCTAACGCTGGTTTTTACCGCCCTCTGGTATTTGGAGTCAGTCAGGAAAGGGTCTAACGCTCACTTTGCAGCCGCAACTTTTCCATACTGCAGATCCCCCTACGCCATTTGCGTATCCTATCTTTTCAATGGGATCTTTCTAACGCCGGTATTTAGAGTCGTGGCTGAAGTGAGCGTTAGAAATCTAACGACAAAACTCCAGCGCAGAAAAAAGCCAGTAGTTAAGCTAACACCCATAAACTACCTATGTATCCCTAAACCGAGGCCCCCCCACACCGCCGCCACTCTATTAAATTTTTTTAACCCCTAATCTGCCGCTCCGTACACTGCAGCCAGCTACATTATCCCTATGTACCCCTAATCTGCTGCCCCTAACATCGCCGACACCTACATAATATTTATTAACCCCTAATCTGCCCCCCCCAACATCGCCGCTACTTTACCTACACTTATTAACCCCTAATCTGCCGACCAAACCGCACCGCTACTATAATAAATGTATTAACCCCTAATCCGCCTCACTCCCGCCTCAATAACCCTATAATAAATAGTTTTAACCCCTAATCTGCCCTCCCTAACATCGCCGACACCTAACTTCAAACATTAACCCCTAATCTGCCGAACGGAGCTCACCGCTATTCTAATATATTTTTTAACCCCTAAAGCTAAGTCTAACCCTAACACTAACACCCCCCTAAGTTAAATATAATTTTTATCTAACTAAATAAATTAACTATTATTAAATAAATTAATCCTATTTAAAACTAAATACTTACCTGTAAAATAAACCCTAATATAGCTACAATATAAATTATAATTATATTGTAGCTATTTTAGGATTAATATTTATTTTACAGGCAACTTTGTATTTATTTTAACCAGGTACAATAGCTATTAAATAGTTCATAACTATTTAATAGTTACCTAGTTAAAATAATTACAAAATTACCTGTAAAATAAATCCTAACCTAAGTTACAATTAAACCTAACATTATACTAGCAATAAATAAATTAAATTAAATACCTACAATTATCTACAATTAAACCTAACACTACACTATCAATAAATTAATTAAATAAAATACCTACAATTATCTACAATTAAACCTAACACTACACTATCAATAAATTAATTAAATACAATACCTACAAATAAATACAATTAAATAAACTAACTAAAGTACAAAAAATAAAAAAGAAATAAGTTACAAAAAATAAAAAAATATTTACAAACATTAGAAAAATATTCCAACAATTTTAAACTAATTACACCTACTCTAAGCCCCCTAATAAAATAACAAAGCCACCCAAAATAAAAAAATACCCTACCCTATTCTAAATTAAAAAAGTTCAAAGCTCTTTTACCTTACCAGCCCTGAAAAGGGCCCTTTGCGCGGCATGCCCCAAAGAATTCAGCTCTTTTGCCTGTAAAAAAAAACATACAATACCCCCCCCAACATTACAACCCACCACCCACATACCCCTAATCCAACCCAAACCCCCCTTAAATAAACCTAACACTAATCCCCTGAAGATCTCCCTACCTTGTCTTCACCTCACCGGGTTCACAGATCGGTCCAGAAGAGGGTCCGAAGTCTTGATCCAAGCGGCGGCTGAAGAACTCCATCATCGGGCTGAAGTCGGAAGTCCATCATCGGGATGAAGTCTTCTATCAAGCCGCATCTTCAATCTTCTTTCTTCCGGAGCGGAGCGGAGCCATCTTCTTTCCAGCCGATGCGGATCCAACCTCTAAAAGCGAGGCCTACTCGCCGAATGACGGTTCCTTTAAATGACGTCATCCAAGATGGCGTCCCTCGAATTCCGATTGGCTGATAGGATTCTATCAGCCAATCGGAATTAAGGTAGGAATATTCTGATTGGCTGATGGAATCAGCCAATCAGATTCAAGTTCAATCAATCAATCAAATTCTGATTGGCTGATGGAATCAGCCAATCAGATTGAGCTCGCATTCTATTGGCTGTTCCGATCAGCCAATAGAATGCGAGCTCAATCTGATTGGCTGATTCCATCAGCCAATCAGAATTTTCCTACCTTAATTCTGATTGGCTGATAGAATCCTATCAGCCAATCGGAATTCGACGGACGCCATCTTGGATGACGTCATTTAAAGGAACCGTCATTCGGCGAGTAGGCGTCGGTAGAAGAGGATGTTCCGCGTCGGCTGGAAGATGATGGCTCCGGAAGAAAGAAGATTGAAGATGCTGCTTCATAGAAGACTTCATCCGATTATGGACTTCTTCAGCGCCCGCTTGGATCAAGACTTCAGCCCGATGATGGATTTCTTCAGCCGCCGCTTGGATCCAGACTTCAGCCCGAGGATGGACATCACTCTTCAGCCCCCCGCTTGGGCTTGGATCAAGACATTGGAGGCTCTTCTGGACAGATCGGGACCCGGTGTGGTGAAGACAAGGTAGGGAGATCTTCAGGGGCTTAGTGTTAGGTTTATTTAAGGGGGGTTTGGGTTAGATTAGGGTTATGTGGGTGGTGGGTTGTAATGTTGGGGGGGGGTTATTGTATGTTTTTTTTTTACAGGCAAAAGAGCTGAATTCTTTGGGGCATGCCCCGCAAAGGGCCCTTTTCAGGGCTGGTAAGGTAAAAGAGCTTTTCTATTTTAATTTTAGAATAGGGTAGGGCATTTTTTTATTTTTGTTATTTTATTAGGGGGCTTAGAGTAGGTGTAATTAGTTTAAATTTGTTGTAATATTTTTCTAATGTTTTCTAATGTTTGTAAATATTTTTTTATTTTTTGTACTTTAGTTAGTTTATTTAATTGTATTTATTTGTAGGTATTGTATTTAATTAATTTATTGATAGTGTAGTGTTAGGTTTAATTGTAGATAATTGTAGGTATTTTTTAGTGTAGTGTTAGGTTTAATTGTAACTTAGGTTAGGATTTATTTTACAGGTAATTTTGTAATTATTTTAACTAGGTAACTATTAAATAGTTCTTAACTATTTAATAGCTATTGTACCTGGTTAAAATAAATACAAAGTTGCCTGTAAAATAAATATTAATCCTTAAATAGCTACAATATAATTATAATTTATATTGTAGCTATATTAGGGTTTATTTTACAAGTAAGTATTTAGATTTAAATAGGAATAATTTATTTAATAAGAGTTAATTTATTTCGTTATAATAAAATTATATTTAATTTAGGGGGGTGTTAGGGTTAGAATTAGCTTTAGGGGTTAAACAATTTATTAGAGTAGCGGTGAGCTCCGATCGGCAGATTAGGGGTTAATACTTGAAGTTAGGTGTCGGCGATGTTAGGGAGGGCAGATTAGGGGTTAATACTATTTATTATAGGGTTATTGAGGCGGGAGTGAGGCGGATTAGGGGTTAATAACTTTATTATAGTAGTGGTGCGGTCCGCTTGGCAGATTAGGGGTTAATAAGTGTAGGCAGGTGGAGGCGACGTTGAGGGGGGCAGATTAGGGGTTAATAAATATAATATAGGGGTCGGCGGTGTTAGGGGCAGCAGATTAGGGGTACATAGCTATAATGTAGCTTGCCGTGGTGTACGGAGCGGCAGATTAGGGGTTATAATAATATGCAGGGGTCAGCGATAGCATGTTTTTGAAGCTGGCCGCGTCCGTAAGCACCGCTGGTATCGAGAGTTGCAGTGGCGTTAAATTATGCTCTACGCTCCATTTTTGGAGCCTAACGCAGCCATTCTGTGAACTCTAAATACCAGCGGTATTTAAAAGGTGCGGGGGGGGGAAAGCACGCGTAGCTAACGCACCCCTTTGGCCGCAGAACTCTAAATCTAGCCGTTAGAGAGGTTTTGGGTTAGTGACTCAATGCCGGAGATTATCGGTCTATGAGGTGGGAGTTTTGTATCTTTATGAATTTTCGTTAAGAAGTAGAAAATTGGAGTTTTTGGATTATCAATTTTTAAGAATTTTTATTCAGATTAATTTATTATACCTACTTCTTTGGCCTCATCTAATAGTTTGGATAGTTTAGTTTGGTGTTTTTTTTATAGGATAAGTTTTCAAAATTATGTTTGTGGTTTTGTCCTCTAATAATCTGTTTGCTTCATGTATGTAATAGTCCGTGTCCATGATAACTATTCCCCCACCCTTGTCCGCTTGTTTGATGGTTATAGTGTCATCCATCTTAAGTTTTTTTAAGATTGTATTCTCCAATCTATTGGATCGGTGTTACACTGATAGAAATGAATGTAGATGTGGAGTAGTGATCTAGGTGCCTATAAAAATAGTGTTGTATTAGTGGCATGCTGAATAGGTATTCGGCTTCTAAGCGATATGTTTAGAGAGTAATAACACAAAGACAGTGTAACTAGTTTAGATCAGTGAAGTGTGTGTTACATTGATAATAGCGTAACTGACATTAATAATGTGGCGGAAACATAGGATGACTGTCCACCGGCTCTAAACGTCACAGAGGTGGGAGGAGCTTGTCAGGTCATAGATTGTTTCACACTACCGTTAATAATATTGAACAGAGCTCACACACTGGACTTATATCTTTATAAATGAAAGGGATATCACCTTATACATAAATAAACAGTGAAGAGTTATAATCTAGAAAGTGAAAACATCAGAGAGTTCAGACCGTACACCGACACTCTATGTCGGTGACCTTACATAATTCAATACTATAGTGTGATGTGCACTAGGTCAAGGGATGTTCGGTGTATAAATGTATGCATGTGAATACGCATATCAGAAAATGTATATATGTGGGTATACTTATCAATGAGTATCGTATTGTGTACAATAGAAGCCATAGGGATTAATGTGAGGTGAGTGTCAGTAGTACTCCTATGAACCTATATAATGGTTCAGTAGTGGGGGAGTGTGGAATGTGTAGTGAAGAAAGAGCACTAACAGAGGGAAGTTTAAAAGTGGAACCATTATGTAATCACTCTATAAGTGATATTGGAAAATAAGTGTGTAGTAGAATATAAAATAAAATGTGTTTGGATGGAAATCCATAAGGTGTGATCTTATTCCTAATGAGAAATAGAGTAACAACATGGGGAGATTTTTAATCATACCAATCATAATGTGACCAATTATAGATAAAATGCTGCAAGATCTACACATTAATTCATCCCATCAGGTGTCAAAGTGTGCAGTTTATGAATCCAATAGGTTTCTCTGCGATGAAGACTAAGCATGGGTTTATTACTATTTCTTGTTATTTGCTCAATAGGGATGATGGACAAAGTTTTCTGACTTCCCTTATGGGCATAAAAACAATGTCTTGATAGACTGTGTTTCAGAAACTTTCTTTTAATATTATAAGTATGTTCACTCCAACGTTTTTTTTGATCTTGCGGCACGTGGGCCACACATACTGTACCCCACATGACCAATTGATCAAATAAACCACATAAGTGGATTCACAGGTGAGCCGTTTATTGATTTTGAACTGTTCTCGTGCGTGGTTAGATTGGAAGAACTTAGTGCCACTCTTCACCATTTTGCACATATTGCATCTAGATTTGTGGCACTTAAAGACTCCTATTTGGGGTATAAAATTACCCAGAAAAGTCTTCATATTTTTTTTTGGATTATTATTTGGTTTATCTAGAATTATTTTATCTCTTACGATTTTACTAGGTGCCAATTTATTTTTGAGTGTGGGAGCTCTCCTAAACACTATCTTTGGTTGAGAAGAGATATCATTTTTAAGGTATGGATCATCGCAGATGATCGGCCAGTGATTGGAGATAATTATTTTTATCTCATGTGTTGGCTACTGAACCCAGTGATGAACAAAGGGGTTCTATTGTCATCCTTTAATTTACCTTGTTTATTCTTGTTTTTATCTAATGTGAAATAGGTAGTTCTATCCTCATGTAGGGCTCTCAGGTAGCCTTTCTGAATCAGCTCTAATGGATATCCTTTCTCTGAGAATCTGTCCTTCAATATGATAGACTGTGATTCATAGCTGTCTATATTACTGCAATTATGTCTAATGCGTCTAAACTGCGCTTAGGGCACATTCTTTTTCCAACTATAGTAGTGGTTGCTATTAAAGTCAAGAAAGCTGTTGCAATCCACCTTTTTGAAAAAAGTTTTAGACATAATTGTGCCTGTAGGTGAGAAATATAGTAATAAGTCGAGCTATTCGATCTTTGCAGACTGAATGTTGCTGGTAAATTCCAGACCAAAATGGTTCAAATTGAGGGAGTTTGTGAAGGTAGAGGCTTCCTCCAAGGATCCTCTAAAGAGAAAAATCAGGTCGTCTATGCAACGGCCATAGAACACCAGACTTGCTCCCATAGTAGACTCATATATATGGGTCTCCTCAAATTTGCCCATGTAGAGGTTGGCAAAACTGGGAGCGAATCTGGTGCCCATGGCCGTACCTTTAATTTGTAGGAAAAAAGAGCTTTGATACTGAAAATAATTGTAATGGAGAATAAAATATATTAAATCACTAATGAAGAGTTGTTGTTTGCTGTGCATATATATATATATATATATATATATATATATATATATATATATATATATCAGTTTCCAAATATGATTGGATCACAGAAAACCTTTGTCATGGGGGATATTTGAATAAAGTGAGCTAACATCACTAGTAATCCGCCAAAGGTCCTGGTTGGATTTTGTGATTTCTAACTTATTTAACTTATTCAATAAATCTGAGGAATCTCTAATGAAAGAAGGGAGGGCTATAACTTGTTTCTGTAAGAATGAATCAATATAAGCTGAGAGGTTGTCAGTTAAACTGCCGATGCCAGCTATTATAGGGTGTCCAGGAGGATTAGAGGTATTTTTGTGAATTTTTGGTAGATGATAATAGAAGGCTATATTTGGATCTTTTGGAAATAGGTAGTCTCTTTCTTTTTTGGTCAGGATACCTTCATCAAAACCCTCTTGTAATAGAGAGAATCATTTTTTGGAAAAAATTTAAGTGGGGTCATTGGGTAAACCTCTATAATAGCTGGCATCTTTAAGAATCCGATCAGCTTCTAAAACATATTCCGTAATGTTTTGGAGAACAATTCCACCACCCTTATCCACCTGGCGAATAACTGGCTTGCTATTATTTGCAAGGGAGTTAATTGCATTGCGTTCACCAAGACTAAGATTGTGTTTGTATCATCATTTTTTGGGGAGCCTTTCTAAATCTTTTAATACCATTGACTGGAATATGCTAATATGTGAATTTTTTTTGTGAGTTGTTCCAGAAGAGTGTCAGGTTCATATAGTATACATCCATCCTTCAAACGCTCATTCATATTGTCTGCAACAATCGGAATGGAAGTAGTACTTTTTAAGGGTTTCTCAGCAAAAAACTTTTGCAAAGACAGTTTCCTGGGGAAGTTGTTGACATCAACAAAAAGTTAAAACATACTAGGGGCGCGATCCGATATCGATCGCAGTTTGCGGCGCAAGCGAGGGAACCGGCGTCGCCCGCAGTTTCAGCTCGCAACTCGAGCCATCCCATATAGGTCGCCGTCAGATGCTAACGTGCCGTAAGTCTCACAAACCAGCGATGTCCAGAAATCTGCGTAAGTACAAATTTCTGGAGTCGCCAGTGACTTGCGGCACGTTAGAAACTGCCGGCGCCTATAAAACCTGACTAAAGTTTAAAACACCCGCACTGTCTAACACGCCTCCCTAACATAGCCCGCACTGTCTAACACGCCTCCCTAACATAGCCCGCACTGTCTAACCCTCTATCCGCTATCCCCCCTCACTAGCCTAACAATAAAAAAGCTATTAACCCCTAAACCGCCGCTCCCGTACCCCGCCGCAACCTAATAAAGTTATTAACCCCTAAACCGCTGCTCCCGTACCCCGCCGCCAGCTATATTATATCTATAACCCCCTAAAGTGAGCCCCTAACACCACCGCCATCTATATAAAAATTATTAACCCCTAATGTAAGCCCCTTACACCGCCGCCATCTCTATTAAAATGATTAACCCCTAATTTAATCTACCTACCCCGCCGCCAGCTATATCATCTATATTAACCCTAAGTATATTATAGTTAATATAGGTATTACATTATATATATTAACTATATTAACCCTAATTATATTAGGGTTAATATAGTTAATATAGTTACTATAGTATTTATATTAACTATATTAACTCTATCTAACCCTAACACCCCTAACTAAATTTATATTAAATTAATCTAATTCATTTATAAACTAAAATATTCCTATTTAAATCTAAATACCTATAAAATAAACCCTAAGATAGCTACAATATAATTAATAATTACATTGTAGCTATGTTAGGGTTAATATTTATTTTACAGGTAAATTGTTAATTATTTTAACTAGGTATAATAGATATTAAATAGTTATTAACTATTTAATATCTACCTAGTTAAAATAATTACCCAATTACCTGTAAAATAAATCCTAACCTAAGTTACAAATACACCTACACTATCAATAAATTTAATAAACTACAAACATCTATCTAAAAATACAATTAAATTAACTAAACTAAATTACAAAAAAAAACAAACACTAAATTACAAAAAATAAAAAAAAGATTACAAGATATTTAAGCTAATTACACCTATTCTAAGCCCCCTAATAAAATAATAAACCCCCAAAATAAAAAAAATTCCCTGCCCTATTCTAAATTAAACAAATTTCAAAGCTCTTTACCTTACCAGCCCTTAAAAGGGCCTTTTGTGGGGCATGCCCCAAAGAATTCAGCTCTTTTGCATACAACAAATACAATACCCCCCCCCCATTACAACCCACCACCCACATACCCCTATTCTAAACCCACCCAAACCCCCCTTAAAAAAGCCTAACAATACCCCCCTGAAGATCTCCCTACCTTGTCTTCACCACACCGGGCCGAACTCCTGATCCGATCCGGGCGATGTCTTCCTCCAAGCGGCAAAGAAGAATTCTTCCTCCGGCGATGTCATCCTCCAAGCGGCAAAGAAGAATTCTTCCTCCGGCGACGTCTTCCTCCAAGCGGCAGCAAAGTCTTCATTCTTCCGGCGGCATCTTCAATCTTCTTTCTTCGCTCCGCCTCTGCGGAGCATCCATCCCGGCCGACTGCTGAACTTGGAATGAGGTACCTTTAAATGACGTCATCCAAGATGGCGTCCGCCGAATTCCGATTGGCTGATAGGATTCTATCAGCCAATCGGAATTAAGTTAAAAAAATCTGATTGGCTGATTGAATCAGCCAATCAGATTCAAGTTCAATCCGATTGGCTGATCCAATCAGCCAATCAGATTGAGCTCGCATTCTATTGGCTGATCGGAACAGCCAATAGAATGCGAGCTCAATCTGATTGGCTGATTGGATCAGCCAATCGGATTGAACTTGAATCTGATTGGCTGATTCAATCAGCCAATCAGATTTTTTTAACTTAATTCCGATTGGCTGATAGAATCCTATCAGCCAATCGGAATTCGGCGGACGCCATCTTGGATGACGTCATTTAAAGGTACCTCATTCCAAGTTCAGCAGTCGGCCGGGATGGATGCTCCGCGGCGGCGGAGCAAAGAAAGAAGATTGAAGATGCCGCCGGAAGAATGAAGACTTTGCTGCCGCTTGGAGGAAGACGTCGCCGGAGGAAGAATTCTTCTTTGCCGCTTGGAGGATGACATCGCCGGAGGAAGAATTCTTCTTTGCCGCTTGGAGGAAGACATCGCCCGGATCGGATCAGGAGTTCGGCCCGGTGTGGTGAAGACAAGGTAGGGAGATCTTCAGGGGGGTAGTGTTAGGCTTTTTTAAGGGGGGTTTGGGTGGGTTTAGAATAGGGGTATGTGGGTGTTGGGTTGTATTGGGGGGGGGTATTGTATTTGTTGTATGCAAAAGAGCTGAATTCTTTGGGGCATGCCCCACAAAAGGCCCTTTTAAGGGCTGGTAAGGTAAAGAGCTTTGAAATTTGTTGAATTTAGAATAGGGCAGGGAATTTTTTTTATTTTGGGGGTTTATTATTTTATTAGGGGGCTTAGAATAGGTGTAATTAGCTTAAATATCTTGTAATCTTTTTTTTATTTTTTGTAATTTAGTGTTTGTTTTTTTTTGTAATTTAGTTTAGTTAATTTAATTGTATTTTTAGATAGATGTTTGTAGTTTATTAAATTTATTGATAGTGTAGGTGTATTTGTAACTTATTTTATTTTACAGGTAATTGGGTAATTATTTTAACTAGGTAGATATTAAATAGTTAATAACTATTTAATATCTATTATACCTAGTTAAAATAATTAACAATTTACCTGTAAAATAAATATTAACCCTAACATAGCTACAATGTAATTATTAATTATATTGTAGCTATCTTAGGGTTTATTTTATAGGTAAGTATTTAGATTTAAATAGGAATATTTTAGTTTATAAATGAATTAGATTAATTTAATATAAATTTAGTTAGGGTTAGATAGAGTTAATATAGTTAATATAAATACTATAGTAACTATATTAACTATATTAACCCTAATATAATTAGGGTTAATATAGTTAATATATATAATGTAATACCTATATTAACTATAATATACTTAGGGTTAATATAGATGATATAGCTGGCGGCGGGGTAGGTAGATTAAATTAGGGGTTAATCATTTTAATAGAGATGGCGGCGGTGTAAGGGGCTTACATTAGGGGTTAATAATTTTTATATAGGTGGCGGCGGTGTAAGGGGTTCTAATTAGGGGATAGATAAGGTAGATGGCGGCGGTTTTAGAGGCTCACAGTAGGGGGTTAGTTTATGTAGATGGCGGCGGGTCCGGGAGCGGCGGTTTAGGGGGTAATAACTTTATTAGGGATTTCGGGGGGGGATCGCGGTTGACAGGGAGATAGACATTGCGCATGCGTTAGGTGTTAGGTTTATTTTAGCAGATCGCGGTTGACAGGGAGATAGACATTGCGCATGCGTTAGGTGTTAGGTTTATTTTCTAGTTAGTTTAGGGAGTTACGGGGCTCCAATAGTCAGCGTAAGGCTTCTTACGGCTGCTTTTTGTGGCGAGGTGAAAATGGAGTAAGTTTTCTCCATTTTCGCCACGTAAGTCCTTACGCTGCATATTGGATACCAAACTGCGCGGGTTTGGTATACCTGCCTATGGCCCAAAAAACTGCGGGCGACGGCAGAAATATACGGGCGTAACTTCTAGGTTACGCCGTATATGTGATACCAAACCCGCGCAAATATTGGCGTCGCCGGCTTTTGCGGGCGACGATTTATATCGGATCGACCCCTGGATGTATTAGAAGGGCTAAAGGATTGTGTGTAGATCTCTCATTAAATGTAGGTTTGTCATTATAGATCGGTCTGTTATTGTACATATGTCTGTCTGTAGGGGAATAAGTGGGGGGCCTATTAGGAAAGGACCTAGTCTGATTATGTAATTGTTGGTGTCTATATGATTGATGTTCAGTCGGTCTGTTTCAATTGTTATTGTTATTATAATGACCATGGTTGGAATACTGTTGGTGATTCCTATTTCCAAGCATATGATTGAATTGATGATATCTAGTATTATGATGATGTCTAGATTCAACATTAGTATTTCTAATAAATGGCTCAGAGGGTTTTTATTCATTATAGGATAATGATGATCTATCATAACTAAAAGTGTTATGATGTGTGTCACCCTGACAGTCATTCAAATTGAATTTAGTATAAGTGAGTCGTTGATTGGAGGTGTTTTTAAAAAATCTATTATTGTCATTGTCATGGCGACTCGTGTGTGTGTGTGTCGACTGGTTGGTGATAGTATCAGCACTATGGGGGTTGTTATTGTTCCTTATGTGGTTAATGCGATTGTAAGTGTATACTTTGCCCTTAGAATAATCTTCTTCATCTCTAGCGAATTTCTTATTTTTCTTCTTAAGTATCTCATTTTGGTAATCGTCAGCTCTATAGTACACCATTTTTCTGTTTTTCAAATTCACTGTGATTCAAGAATTTTTTTTTAAGTCTTTCTGTGTTTTGTCAATCTCAGTCCCTATTTCATTGTATAATGTTTGGCAATGTTTAATCAAAATATCCATAAAAGTATATGCACACACAGATAATTCATCTTCCTATTCTTTAAGAACCTCAGGGTTATTTTTAAAGGAGCAATTTTTGAAAACTCTAAGCCCTCTAGGTATTTGTTTTTTGTATTTGTATTTCTGGAGGGTCTCTGCGTCCCACCAATGTCTATGTTCCACCTTTAGTAGATTTTCCAATCTATTAAATAAAGAAGGCATGGATGGGTAAGCACCATTCTCATTTGTTTCAATAGTATCAATATTAATATTGATTTTTCTCCTATTAGATCTTTCTGAAGCTGACAACATAATACACAATAAAAGGTCTGCTGCCCCTAGTGGCCTATAAGTGAATATCAACAAAGATTCCTATTATCATCCGTCAAATACTCAACAAAGTCCCTGTTCCACTCTGGGATATGGATGTCCTGCAGTAAATAGCTCCTGGGTCCTTTAATGAAGGGAGTGATGGTGGACCGATCTCTAGATTGGTACAAAAGGTGTCAATGTCCTCTGGGGATTGTAAAATTGCAGATTTCCGATTTGATGTAGCTCTGAGGTCAAATGTAAAGCCCCATCTGTAAGAGATGTTGATTTGTTGCAAATGTAAGGTCAAAAATCTGAGTTCTTCTCTTTTCTGTAGTGTACTTGGACAGAGATCTGTAAAGATCTGTATAGTCTGACCTTTATATGATATATTTTGTTGTTTTCTTGCTGCTTGTAGTGATGTCCCGAACTGTTCGCCCGCGAACGGTTCCCAGCGAACATAGCTTGTTCGCGTTCGCGTTTGTGGGCGAACACATGGCGATGTTCGATCCGCCCCTATGTGTCATCATTGAGGAAACTTTGACCCTGTATGTCACAACCGTCTGACACATTAGAGCCAATCAACATCAGACACTCCCTCACAGACCCTCCCAGCTACTCGGAATCCGCCATTTTAGACTCATAACGACCTTGCTTTCTTAATGAGAGGACGTGTTGTGTTTTTGCTCCTGACATTAATAGGAAAAACAGAGCTAGGCTAGTGTATTTAGTGTCCACTACAGTCCAGAAGGACTCCACTCATCTCTGCTGCAAGCACAGCACCCCAAAAAGCCCTTTTTAGGGCTATATTTCGTGCCATTTTTTTTTTCTTTTTTTTTTTTATTAGCATTTGCCTGGCTTTCAGGCTGTGTGTTTAAGGCTCACAGCATATGCTGTGATTACTGCCACCACAGATATCTCCCTAACAACATTAGTTTAAATTTAACTAACCAAAAATTTTAATTATTTTGCTAGTGTAATTTTTTTTCATTTTCTATCAGGCCTGTGTCACACAGCATATACTCTGGTTCATTGCTCTGTGCCAGCCACCAGTGTTAATATCCGTTTATAACATTATTTTAAATTTAAAAAAAAAAAAAAAAAAAAAAAAATTGCTAGTGTAATCTAATTACATTTACTATCAGGCCTGTGTCTGTCAGGCTCACTCAGTATTAATATACCTCATTTTTTTCAGTCTTTTGGTTAATTGGTCTGTGCCAGGCAGCCACCCAGCACTCATATCTTCTTCACCTTAATTTAAATATATAAAAAAAAAAGTTTAAATTTGTTTGATAGTGTAATCTAATATAATTTTCTATCAGGCCTGTGTGTTTTGCTGACATACAAAGCCTACTGTGTTTACTTGCTGCCCTCCCTAGTCTATGAGCCACGACTCATATGTGTTTAACCTTTTTTTAATCCCCCCCCCCAAAAAAAATAATTTAAATCATTTTTCTAGTGTAATCTAATAGTATTTTCTATCAGGCGTGTGTGTGTCTGACTTACAGAGCCTACTGTATTTAATAGCTGTCCTTCCAAGGCTATCAGCCACGACTCATATGTATGTGCTTAACCTTTTTCTTTAAATTCCCCCAAAAAAGTCTTTAAATCATTATGCTAGTGTAATCTAATTTTATTTTCTATCAGGCCTGTGTCTAACTGTCTATCTGACTTACACAGCATACTGTTGTTAATTGCTGCCCTACGTAGCAGCCAGCCAGTGCGACCACTCATATGTGCATTGCACTTCTTAACATAATTTTAATATTAAAATCTAAAATTTTAAAATATTTTGCTAGTGTAATCTAACTTAATTTTCTATCAGGCCTGTGTTTTTGTCACTTACACAGCATACTGTGTTAAATTGCTGCCCTACCTACCATCCACGACTCATATCTGCCAGCCTGTGTGCCAGGCCTACTTTCAAAATATTTACACCAATCATATTTGTTGTCACAGTATTCTTAATAATTAAAAATTAAATTTTTTGGTAATAGTTGTTCTGAATCCTCAGTTTGCTCGTGCCATTGAATTTCACTTTCCTCCTGCCTTGCACCCTGCTGTGTGCCAGGCCCACCTAGCCAATTATTGCCAGCAATCATATTTCTTTTAACAGTATTGCAAAAATTGTCAATCATCACTGTTTTGACTGTCAGTATTCAGTCTCCTAGTGTCCTTGAATTGCATTTACCTCCTGCCTGCCAGCCTTTTGTGCCAGGCCGTCTTGCCAACTATTTACACCAATCATAATTGTTGTCACAGTATAGTTACTAATTAAAATTAAAAAATTCTTGATTGTTGATCTTAATCCTCAGTTTGCTCGTGCCCTAGAATTGCACTTTTCTACTGCCTTCCAAGCCTGTGTGTCAGGCCGACTTTCAAAATATTTACACCAATCATATTTGTTGACACAGTATTCTTAATAATTAAAAATTTAAATTTTTGGTAATAGTTGTTCTGAATCCTCAGTTTGCTGGTGCCATTGAATTTCACTTTCCTCCTGCCTTGCAGCCTGCTGTGTGCCAGGCCCACCTAGCCAATTATTGCCAGCAATCATATTTCTTTTAACAGTATTGCAAAAATTGTCAATCATCACTGTTTTGACTGTCAGTATTCAGTCTCCTAGTGTCCTTGAATTGCATTTACCTCCTGCCTGCCAGCCTTTTGTGCCAGGCCGTCTTGCCAACTATTTTCACCAATCATAATTGTTGTCACAGACAGTATAGTTACTAATTAAAATTAAAAAATTCTTGATTGTTGATCTTAATCCTCAGTTTGCTCGTGCCATAGAATTGGACTTTTCTACTGCCTTCCAAGCCTGTGTGCCAGGCCTACTTTCAAAATATTTACACCAATCATATTTGTTGTCACAGTATTCTTAATAATTAAAAATTTAAATTTTTGGTAATAGTTGTTCTGAATCCTCAGTTTGCTTGTGCCATTGAATTTCACTTTCCTCCTGCCTTGCAGCCTGCTGTGTGCCAGGCCCACCTAGCCAATTATTGCCAGCAATCATATTTCTTTTAACAGTATTGCAAAAATTGTCAATCATCACTGTTTTGACTGTCAGTATTCAGTCTCCTAGTGTCCTTGAATTGCATTTACCTCCTGCCTGCCAGCCTTTTGTGCCAGGCCGTCTTGCCAACTATTTACACCAATCATAATTGTTGTCACAGTATAGTTACTAATTAAAATTAAAAAATTCTTGATTGTTGATCTTAATCCTCAGTTTGCTCGTGCCATAGAATTGCACTTTTCTACTGCCTTCCAAGCCTGTGTGCCAGGCCTACTTTCAAAATATTTACACCAATCATATTTGTTGTCACAGTATTCTTAATAATTAAAAATTTAATTTTTTGGTAATAGTTGTTCTGAACCCTCAGTTTGCTCGTGCCATTGAATTTCACTTTCCTCCTGCCTTGCAGCCTGCTGTGTGCCAGGCCCACCTAGCCAATTATTGCCAGCAATCATATTTCTTTTAACAGTATTGAAAAAATTGTCAATCATCACTGTTTTGACTGTCAGTATTCAGTCTCCTAGTGTCCTTGAATTGCATTTACCTCCTGCCTGCCAGCCTTTTGTGCCAGGCCGTCTTGCCAACTATTTACACCAATCATAATTGTTGTCACAGTATAGTTACTAATTAAAATTAAAAAATTCTTGATTGTTGATCTTAATCCTCAGTTTGCTCATGCCCTAGAATAGCACTTTTCTACTGCCTTCCAAGCCTGTGTGCCAGGCCTACTTTCAAAATATTTACACCAATCATATTTGTTGTCACAGTATTCTTAATAATTAAAAATTTAAATTTTTGGTAATAGTTGTTCTGAATCCTCAGTTTGCTGGTGCCATTGAATTGCACTTTCCTCCTGCCTTGCAGCCTGCTGTGTGCCAGGCCCACCTAGCCAATTATTGCCAGCAATCATATTTCTTTTAACAGTATTGCAAAAATTGTCAATCATCACTGTTTTGACTGTCAGTATTCAGTATCCTAGTGTCATTGAATTGCATTTACCTCCTGCCTGCCAGCCTTTTATGCCAGGCCGTCTTGCCAACTATTTACACCAATCATAATTGTTGTCACAGTATAGTTACTAATTAAAATTAAAAAATTCTTGATTGTTGATCTTAATCCTCAGTTTGCTCGTGCCATAGAATTGCACTTTTCTACTGCCTTCCAAGCCTGTGTGCCAGGCCTACTTTCAAAATATTTACACCAATCATATTTGTTGTCACAGTATTCTTAATAATTAAAAATTTAAATTTTTGGTAATAGTTGTTCTGAACCCTCAGTTTGCTCGTGCCATTGAATTTCACTTTCCTCCTGCCTTGCAGCCTGCTGTGTGCCAGGCCCACCTAGCCAATTATTGCCAGCAATCATATTTCTTTTAACAGTATTGCAAAAATTGTCAATCATCACTGTTTTGAGCGTCAGTATTCAGTCTCCTAGTGTCCTTGAATTGCATTTACCTCCTGCCTGCCAGCCTTTTGTGCCAGGCCGTCTTGCCAACTATTTTCACCAATCATAATTGTTGTCACAGACAGTATAGTTACTAATTAAAATTAAAAAATTATTGACTGTTGATCTTAATCCTCAGTTTGCTCATGCCCTAGAATAGCACTTTTCTACTGCCTTCCAAGCCTGTGTGCCAGGCCTACTTTCAAAATATTTACACCAATCATATTTGTTGACACAGTATTCTTAATAATTAAAAATTTAAATTTTTGGTAATAGTTGTTCTGAATCCTCAGTTTGCTGGTGCCATTGAATTGCACTTTCCTCCTGCCTTGCAGCCTGCTGTGCGCCAGGCCCAGCTAGCCAATTATTGCCAGCAATCATATTTCTTTTAACAGTATTGCAAAAATTGTCAATCATCACTGTTTTGACTGTCAGTATTCAGTCTCCTAGTGTCCTTGAATTGCATTTACCTCCTGCCTGCCAGCCTTTTGTGCCAGGCCGTCTTGCCAACTATTTACACCAATCATAATTGTTGTCACAGTATAGTTACTAATTAAAATTAAAAAATTCTTGATTGTTGATCTTAATCCTCAGTTTGCTCGTGCCATAGAATTGGACTTTTCTACTGCCTTCCAAGCCTGTGTGCCAGGCCTACTTTCAAAATATTTACACCAATCATATTTGTTGTCACAGTATTCTTAATAATTAAAAATTTAAATGTTTGGTAATAGTTGTTCTGAATCCTCAGTTTGCTTGTGCCATTGAATTTCACTTTCCTCCTGCCTTGCAGCCTGCTGTGTGCCAGGCCCACCTAGCCAATTATTGCCAGCAATCATATTTCTTTTAACAGTATTGCAAAAATTGTCAATCATCACTGTTTTGACTGTCAGTATTCAGTCTCCTAGTGTCCTTGAATTGCATTTACCTCCTGCCTGCCAGCCTTTTGTGCCAGGCCGTCTTGCCAACTATTTACACCAATCATAATTCTTGTCACAGTATAGTTACTAATTAAAATTAAAAAATTCTTGATTGTTGATCTTAATCCTCAGTTTGCTCGTGCCATAGAATTGCACTTTTCTACTGCCTTCCAAGCCTGTGTGCCAGGCCTACTTTCAAAATATTTACACCAATCATATTTGTTGTCACAGTATTCTTAATAATAAAAATTTAATTTTTTGGTAATAGTTGTTCTGAACCCTCAGTTTGCTCGTGCCATTGAATTTCACTTTCCTCCTGCCTTGCAGCCTGCTGTGTGCCAGGCCCACCTAGCCAATTATTGCCAGCAATCATATTTCTTTTAACAGTATTGCAAAAATTGTCAATCATCACTGTTTTGACTGTCAGTATTCAGTCTCCTAGTGTCCTTGAATTGCATTTACCTCCTGCCTGCCAGCCTTTTGTGCCAGGCCGTCTTGCCAACTATTTACACCAATTATAATTGTTGTCACAGTATAGTTACTAATTAAAATTAAAAAATTCTTGATTGTTGATCTTAATCCTCAGTTTGCTCATGCCCTAGAATAGCACTTTTCTACTGCCTTCCAAGCCTGTGTGCCAGGCCTACTTTCAAAATATTTACACCAATCATATTTGTTGTCACAGTATTCTTAATAATTAAAAATTAAAATTTTTGGTAATAGTTGTTCTGAACCCTCAGTTTGCTCGTGCCATTGAATTTCACTTTCCTCCTGCCTTGCAGCCTGCTGTGTGCCAGGCCCACCTAGCCAATTATTGCCAGCAATCATATTTCTTTTAACAGTATTGCAAAAATTGTCAATCATCACTGTTTTGACTGTCAGTATTCAGTCTCCTAGTGTCCTTGAATTGCATTTACCTCCTGCCTGCCAGCCTTTTGTGCCAGGCCGTCTTGCCAACTATTTACACCACTCATAATTGTTGTCACAGTATAGTTACTAATTAAAATTAAAAAATTCTTGATTGTTGATCTTAATCCTCAGTTTGCTCGTGCCATAGAATTGCACTTTTCTACTGCCTTCCAAGCCTGTGTGCCAGGCCTACTTTCAAAATATTTACACCAATCATATTTGTTGTCACAGTATTCTTAATAATTAAAAATTTAAATTTTTGGTAATAGTTGTTCTGAATCCTCAGTTTGCTTGTGCCATTGAATTGCACTTTCCTCCTGCCTTGCAGCCTGCTGTGTGCCAGGCCCACCTAGCCAATTATTGCCAGCAATCATATTTTTTTAACAGTATTGCAAAAATTGTCAATCATCACTGTTTTGACTGTCAGTATTCAGTCTCCTAGTGTCCTTCAATTGCATTTACCTCCTGCCTGCCAGCCTTTTGTGCCAGGCCGTCTTGCCAACTATTTACACCAATCATAATTGTTGTCACAGTATAGTTACTAATTAAAATTAAAAAAAATTTGATTGTTGATCTTAATCCTCAGTTTGCTCGTGCCATTGAATTGCACTTTTCTCCTGCCTGCCAGCCTGTGTGCCAGGCCCAACTATCCAATTAGTGCCAGCAATCATATTTCTTTTAACAGTATTGCAAAATTTGTCAATCATCACTGTTTTATCTGCAGTCTACTAGTGCCCTTGAATTGCATTTTCCTCCTGCCTGCCTGCCTGTGTGCCAGTCCCAACTAGCCAATTAGTGCCACCAATCATATTTATTGTAACAGGATTGGAATTTTTGTTAATCATAACTGTTTTGACTGTGATTCTTCAGTCTCCAAGGTGCAATTGAATTGCAGTTTCCTTTCTCCCAGCGTGTGTGCCAGACAGGCCCATTTGCCAACTAGTGCCAAACAATCAAATTTGTTGTCACAGTACTTGTAATATTTTAAAAAAATAACAATTTGTGATTTTTAAAACATCTGTCTTTTTTGTTGTTGTCAGTCTCACAGCGTATACTGTGCCCACTTGCACAGTGCCACCACTCAATTGGTGTAATAGTATTGTTAGTGTCCATTTAAAAAAAAATGACAGGCAGAGGCAGGCCACCCCGCAGGTTACGTGGTCGTGGTCGTGGTGCTGTGATTCCTTTAGACCCTACAAATATGCACATTGTTCAGACGCCGGGTGCCAGGGGGGACGCGAAAACTTCTGAGGAGGACCTAGTTGAATGGCTAACACAGGACACCCAATCTTCTTCAGCTTCCGCTGCTAGTCCTCCTAACCTTGACGCACCATCTAAGTCCAGCTGTGCTTTGGGCAGTTCTCAAGTGACCAATGCCACTCCCCCGCCTGTCGCCACCACCAACACTAGCACCACAGCCGCTTCACTTGATCTGTCACAGGAGTTATTGACACATCATTTGGAAGAAATGAGTGATGCGCAACCATCATTGACAGAGGATGTAGATAATAGTGATCAGTCTCAGTCAGGCAGCATTACCAACATGGTGTGATGATGATGATGATGTTGTACCCGGTGCTGCTTCCTTTCTTGATGTTTCAGATACAAGTGAAGCGGTTGATGATGATGATGTGTCGGTGGATGTCACGTGGGTGCCTGCTAGAAGAGAAGAAGAAGAGGGGGAAAGTTCAGATGGGGAGACAGAGAGGAGGAGGAGACGATTTGGAAGCATGGGGAGGTCGTCTCAAGGAGCTAGTGGCACAGTCAGACAGCATGCATCGTCACCAGAGGTCAGCCAGACAGCACGCCAACGCCCATCAACGCATGCTGTTGCCACCACCAGAATGCCGTCATCTCAGAGCTCAGCAGTGTGGCATTTTTTTGTGTGTCTGCCTCTGACAACAGCGATGCCATTTGCAACCTGTGCCAAAAGAAACTGAGTCGTGGGAAGTCCAACACCCACCTAGGTACAACTGCTTTGCGAAGGCACATGGTCTCCCATCACAAACGCTGATGGGAAGAACACATGAGTAGAAGCAGCACACAAAGTGAAAGCTGCCCTTCTCCTCCTGCTCCAGCATCTTCAGCCACGTCAACCAGTGCTGTCCTCCTTGCCCCCTCTCAACCATCCTCCACTCAGTCTCTCTCTTACGTAGCAGTTCCTGGTCATCTGCCCACAGTCAGCTGTCTGTCAAGGACATGTTTGAGCGTAAGAAGCCAATTTCTCAAAGTCACCCCCTTGCCCGGCGTCCGACAGCTGGCTTGTCTGAACTCTTAGCCCGCCAGCTTTTACCATACAAGCTGGTGGAGTCTGATGCTTTCAAAAAATTTGTATCTATTGGGACACCGCATTGGAAGGTACCGGGCAGAAATTTATTTTCACAAAAGGCAATCCCAAACCTGTACTCTGTTGTGAGAAAGGAAGTTATGGCATGTCTGGCACACAGCGTTGGGGCAAGGGTCCATATGACCACGGATAGCTGGTCTGCAAAGCTTGGTCAGGACAGGTATATCACCTACACTGCGCATTGGGTAAACCTGCTGACTTCTGACAAGCATGGAATGCGTGGCTCTGCAGAAGAGTTGGTGACACCGCCACGACTTGCAGGCAGGCCTCTACTCCTCCTACTCCATCCTCTTCCATAACCTCTTCCTCGGCTGAGTCCTCTTCAACTTCTGCGTCTTGCTCCACATCTATGGCACCCCCCAGCTCCCCAGGTACTATGCTACATCCCGGGTACGGCAGTGTCACGCCGTCTTGGGGTTGACTTGCCTGAAAGCGGAGAGTCACACCGCACCAGCACTCCTGAACGCACAGGTGGATCAGTGGCTGACTCCGCACCAACTGGAGATTGGCAAGGTTGTTTCTGACAATGGAAGTAATTTGGTGGCGGCATTGAAATTGGGCAAGTTGACACATGTGCCGTGCATGGCACATGTGTGTAATCTAATTGTACAACGATTTGTCCATAAGTACCCAGGCTTACAGGACGTCCTGAAGCAGGCCAGGAAGGTGTGTGACCATTTCAGGCATTCCTACACGGCCATGGCACACTTGTCCGATATCCAGCATCGAAACAACCTGCCAGTGAGGCGCTTGATTTGCGACAACCCGACACGGTGGAATTCAACACTCCTAATGTTTGACCGCCTGCTACAACAAGAAAAAGCTGTTAATGAGTATTTGTATGACCGGGGTGCTAGGACAGCCTCTGGGGAGTTGGGGATATTTTTGCCAAATTACTGGACGCTCATGCGCAATGCCTGTAGGCTCATGCGTCCTTTTGAGGAGGTGACAAACCTTGTCAGTCGCACCGAAGGCACCATCAGCGACATCATGCCATTTGTTTTCTTCCTGGACCGTGCCCTGCGAAGAGTGCTGGATCAGGCAGTAGATGAGCGTGAAGAGGAAGAGGAAGAGTTGTGGTGTCCATCACCCCGAAAAACAGCCGAATCAGCATCGCTTGCTGGACCTGCGGCAACGCAGGAAGAGGATTGTGAGGAAGAGGAGTCAGAGGAGGAATGTGGCTTTGAGGAGGAGGAGGAGGAAGACCGAGCACAACAGGCATCCCAGGGTGCTCGTTGTTGTCACCTCTCTGGTACCCTTGGTGTTGTACGTGGCTGGGGGGAAGAAGATACCATCAGTGAGATCAGTGAGGAGGAGGAACGGGACATGATTAGCTCGGCATCCAACCTTGTTCAAATGGGTTCTTTCATGCTGTCGTGCCTGTTGAGGGACCCTCGTATAAAAAAGCTGAAGGAGAACAGCCTGTACTGGGTGTCCACGCTCCTCGACCCCCGGTATAAGCATAAAGTGCCTGAAATGATACCAAATTCCCGCAAGTCGGAAAGGATGGAGCATTTTAAGAATAAATTAAAAACTATGCTTTACACAGCGTATAAGGGTGATGTCACAGCACCACAGGAATGTAACAGGGGAAGAGATGAAATTAATCCTCCTCCTCCTCCCTTGTTGATGGAGGACATGCGTACCTTTTTAACTCCCATGCACCATCAGAGCCTTTCGGGATCCAGCCTTAGAGAAAGACTCAACCGACAGGTAGCAGACTACCTAGCTTTAACTGCGGATCTCGACACTCTCAGGAGCGATGGACCCCTTGACTACTGGGTGTGCAGGCTGGACTTGTGGCCTGAGCTATCCCAATTTGCAATGGAACTTCTGGCCTGCCCCGCTTCAAGTGTCCAGTCCGAAAGGACTTTCAGTGCAGCAGGAGGTTTTGTCACTGAGAAGAGAAGTTGCCTAGGTCAAAAAAGCCTTGACTATCTCACTTTTATAAAAATGAATGAGGGCTGGATCCCGAAGGGACTGACATTGGGCGATACATTTGAATAAAAAAGGCCTGATGATGAGATGAGCTGGCTTGGGCTACAACTGGTACACAGGCTGGCCTTTTTTTTTTTGTTATAAAGCCGGGGGACTTGCTTGACTTATCCGCCAACAACTAGTGTTCAAGCCACAAGCTTTTAGGGCACTTTATAAATGTTTTACAAACATAAATTTTTCTGGCCGCTGCTACAGCAGTTGCTACAACAATACCCACATTTTTCAGTCATTTGTACATTCCTAATTTTTCTGGCCTCTGCTGCAGCTCTGTGGGTACAAAACTCAAATAAAAAAAATAAGGCACATAACAGTGATTAAACTGTTACGAATAGTACAACTTAGCACACCACTCATATCTGGTGGACCATTAAATTGAACGCAAAATGCCACAAATTTGAAGGAGGAGGACCGACCAAGCATCTTTATCAGGTCTCTTGGTTGCTCTAAATTATCTCCGTGTTCCATCTATGCCATACCTGTACTCTATTGTGCAAAAGAGTGGCATATGTGGTGTTTCATGCTGTTGTGCCTGTTGCGGGTCGTGGCCCATGGTATAAAAAGGCTGAAGGAGAGCGACTTGTAATGGGTGCCTCAGCAAATTTTTAGAAAAATGTTCCTGGTTCCTCTCAATTATCTCTGGGTTTCTAAAATGGATGCCATACCTGTACTCGCTTGTGCAAAAGGATGGCATATGTGGTGGTGTTTCCTGCAGTTGTTTCTGTTGAGGGTGCTGGACCCTCTTATAAAAAGGCTGAAGGATAACGACCTGGAGTGGGAGTCCAAGCATGGTTTTTGGGGCTATTTCACTTTTCCAAACAATTATCTGTGGGTTTCTAAAATCAATGCCGTACCAGTACTCTATTGTTCAAAAGGATGCCATATGTTCTCTTTCCTGCTGGTATTTTGTTTGAGGGTCCTGGACCCTCTTATAAAAAGGCCTAAGGAGAAAGAGGTGTACTGGGTGTCCACTCAATTTTTTTTTCTATTTCACATTTGCCCAAAATTATCTCTGGGTTTGTAAAATCAATGCTGTACCTGTACTCTATTGTTCAAAAGGATGCCATACGTCCTCTTTCCTGCTGGTGTTTTTTTTGAGGGTCCTGGACCCTCTTATAAAAAGGCCTAAGGAGAAAGAAGTGTACTGGGTGTCCATCGAATCATTTGTTTGATTCAAATTCCCAGTTGCAACAAATTATCTCCTGGTTTCTAAAATCAATGCCTTTCCTGTAATCTAATTTTCAAAAGGATGCCATATGTCCTCTTTCCTGCTGCTGGTTTTGTTGAGGGTCCTGGAGCCTCTGCTAAAAATGCCTAAGGATAAATAAGTGTACTGTGTGTCTAATCAATGTTCTTTTAGATTTCCCGGTTGCAACTAATTATCTCTGTGTTTCTAAAATCAATGCCTTTCCTGTAATCTATTATTCACAAGGATGCCATATGTCCTCTTTCATGCTGCTGTTTCTGTTGAGGCTCCGGGACCCTCTTATAAAAAGGCCTAAGGAGAAAGAAGTGTACTGGGTGTCCATCGAATCATTTCTTTGATTCAAATTCCCGGTTGCAACAAATTATCTCCGGGTTTCTAAAATCAATGCCTTTCCTGTAATCTAATTTTCAAAAGGATGCCATATGTCCTCTTTCCTGCTGCTGGTTTTGTTGAGGGTCCTGGAGCCTCTGCTAAAAAGGCCTAAGGATAAATAAGTGTACTGGGTGTCTAATCAATGTTCTTTTAGATTTCCCGGTTGCAACTAATTATCTCTGTGTTTCTAAAATCAATGCCTTTCCTGTAATCTATTATTCACAAGGATGCCATATGTCCTCTTTCATGCTGTTGTTTCTGTTGAGGCTCCGGGAGCCTCTTATAAAAAGGCCTAAGGATAAAGAAGTGTACTGGGTGTCCAATCAATGTTTTTTTCTATTTCCCGGTTCATATAAATGATCTCTGGGATTCTAAAATCAATGCCTTAACTGTAATCAATTGTTCACAAGGATGCCATATGTCCTCTTTCATGCAGTTGTTTCTGTTGAGGCTCCGGGACCCTCTTATAAAAAGGCCTAAGGATAAATAAGTGTACTGGGTGTCTAATCTATATTTTTTTAGATTTCACGGTTGAAACAAATTATCCCCGGGTTTCTAAAATCAATGCCTTTCCTGTAATCTATTATTCAAAAGGATGCCATATGTCCTCTTTCATGCTGTTGTTTCTGTTGAGGCTCCGGGAGCCTCTTATAAAAAGGCCTAAGGATAAAGAAGTGTGCTGGGTGTCCAATCAATGTTTTTTTCTATTTCCCGGTTCATATAAATGATCTCTGGGATTCTAAAATCAATGCCTTAACTGTAATCAATTGTTCACAAGGATGCCATCTGTCCTCTTTCATGCAGTTGTTTCTTCTTGAGGCTCCGGGACCCTCTTATAAAAAGGCCTAAGGAGAAAGAAGTGTACTGGGTGTCTAATGTATATTTTTTTAGATTTCACGGTTGAAACAAATTATCCCCGGGTTTCTAAAATCAATGCCTTTCCTGTAATCTATTATTCAAAAGGATGCCATATGTCCTCTTTCATGCTGTTGTTTCTGTTGAGGCTCCGGGAGCCTCTTATAAAAAGGCCTAAGGATTAAGAAGTGTGCTGGGTGTCCAATCAATGTTTTTTTTTTATTGCAAAAAAATTATCTATGGCTTTCTAAAATCTATGCCTTACCTGTCATCTATTGTTCAAAAGGATGCCATATGTCCTCTTTCCTGCTGTTGTTTTTGTTGGGGGTCCGGAACACTATTCTAAAAAGGCCGAAGGAGAACGACCTGTACTGTACTGGGTGTCCAATCATGTTTTTGTTTTCAATTTCACAGTTCATAATAAATATCGCTGTGTAACTAAAATCAATGCCATACCTGTACTCTGTTGTTCAAAAGGATGGCATATGTGGTGTTTCATTCTGTTGTGGTTGTTGAGGGTCGTGGCCGTGAGACAGCGTATAAAACGGATGAAGGAGAACAACCTGTACAGCCTTGCTCCTCTTTTTAGGCAGGCCAGCTCTTTGCATACATGCCCACAGACTCTGTAACACATGCCTCTTTTAGGGAGAGGTGCAGCCATAATGCAGGGTCAGAACCTCTGCCTGCAACTGTTACACTCGATTTTGCGAAAGGAAGTAACCTTACCATGGTTCCCTGCACGCACGTATTGTTGTTATATTTTGGTGAGGGTAATCATGATGGCCATGTAGACCACCACTGAGAGTCCTGGAAGTAACAGGGATGAGATGAAAGTGCTAAGAATAGTACAACTTGAAACAACAGAGTTAGCCATGGGTGTTAGTACAAGACCGCTTGGATTTTTTTGGCTTTGGGTGCGGCTAATCATGCAGGCCATATAGAGCTGCCACCATTCGGTGTTGTATCAGGTATTAAACTAATAAGAACAGTACTACCAAAATACAGCCAATGAAGGGCCTTATGAAGACTGAGCCAAGGTTGGATTGTAGTATTTGGTTAGGCTAATCATGATGGCCATGTAGACCACCACCGAGAGTCCTGGAAGTAACAGGGATGATGAGATGAAAGTGCTAAGAATAGTACTACTTGAAACAACCGAGTTAGCCATGGGTGTTAATCCAAGACCGCTTGGCTTTATTTTTGTTTTGGGTGTGGCTAATCATGCAGGCCATATAGAGCTGCCACCATTCGGTGTTGTATCAGCTATTTAACTAATAAGAACAGAACTACAAAAATACAACCAATGAAGGGCCTTATGAAGACTGAGCCAAGGTTGGATTGTAGTATTTGGTTAGGCTAATCATGATGGCCATGTAGACCACCACCGAGAGTCCTGGAAGTAACAGAGATGATGAGATGGAAGTGCTAAGAATAGTACTACTTGAAACAACCGAGTTAGCCATGGGTGTTAATCCAAGACCGCTTGGATTTATTTTTGTTTTGGGTGCGGCTAATCATGCAGGCCATATAGAGCTGCCACCATTCGGTGTTGTATCAGCTATAAAAATAATAAGAACTGTACTATCAAAATACAGCCAATGAAGGGCCTATGAAGACTGAGCAAAGGTTGGATTGTAGTATTTTGTTCGGCTAATCATGATGGCCATGTAGACCACCCATAACAGGGATGAAAGTGCTAAGAATAGTACTAATTGAAACAACCGAGTTAGCCATGGGTGTTAGTCTAAGACCACTCGGCTTTTTTTTGGGTTTGGGTGCAGCTAATCATGAAGGCCAGATAGACCTGCCACCATTTGGTGTTGTAACAGGTATTAAACTGCAAAGAACAGTACTACTTAACACAACCTACTTACCATGGGTCCCAGAGCATATGTTTGGTTATTATATTTTGTAAGGGTAATCATGCAGGCCATATAGACCTCCACTGATAGGGTGAGTATGAGTAACAGCTATTAAAATGCTAAGGACATTACTAATTAACACAACATAGTTACCATGGGTCGCAGACCAAGAGCAGATGTCTTATTATTATATTTTGTATGGGTAATCATCCAGGCCGTATAGACCTCACCAAATAGGGGGAGTTACAGAGATTAAAGTGCTAAGAATGGTAGTACTTAAAACACAACCTAGTTAAAATGGGTACCAGACCGCATGTCTTATTATTATATTTTTTCAGGGTAATCAGGCAGGCCATATAGACCACCCCCGATAGGGGGGGGTAACAGAGCTTAAAGTGCTAAGAAGTACTAATTAACACAAGCTAGTTATCATGGGTCCAACACCGTGTGTCTTGATGTTATACTTTGTCAGGGTAATCATGCAGGCCATATAGACCTCCCTTGATAGGGGGAGTAACAGGGATTACAGTTATAAGAATAGTACTACTTAAACACAACCTAATTACCATGGGTCCAAGACCAGATGTTTTATTTTTATACTTTGTCTGGCTAATCATGCAGGCCATATAGAGCTCCAACAAAAGGGGAGTAAGAGGGATTCAAGTGATAAGAAAAGTTTTACTTAACACAACAAAATTACCATGGGTCCCAGACCGCGTGTCTTGTTGTTATACTTTGTCAGGGTAATCATAACCGCCATATAGACCTCCACCAATAGGGGGAGTTACAGGGCTGAAAGTGCGAAGAATAGTACTACTTAACACAACCTAGTTGGGTCCAAGAACGCATGTTTAATTATTAGACTTTATCAGGGTAATTATATATCTAACAAATCTATCTATTTCTCTTCTATCGATTCTATCTAACTATCAATCTATGTATATCTATCTATCCTATCTATCAATCTATCTTCTGTCCGTGATGTTTTGAGAAAGCCACTTGTGTTTCTGACAAATTTGAAGTAGGAGGACAGAACAATCATTTTCTTCCATCTCCCGGTTCCACAAATGAAGGCCATATAGACCTCATCTGATAGGGGGAGTAACAGGTTGTAGTAAAATGTTAAGAATATTACTACTTAACACACTACGGGTCACAGACCACATGTCTTATTGTTATACTCTGTCAGGGAAATTATATATATTTCAAATCCATTTATTTATATATCAAATCGATCGAACTATCAAACGTATCGATCAAATGTATATTGCATCTATTGATCGATGTAATTCGTATCTATAAAATGTATATTACATATTTTGGTTGATGTCATTCGTATCTATAAAATGTATATTGCATCTTTGATTCGATAACATTCGTATCTATCAAATGTATATTGCATCTATTGATCGATGTAATTCGTATCGATCGAATGTATATTGCATCTATTGAGCTATGTACAGTGTATCGATCATATGTATATTGCATCGATTGAGATATGTTATCTATGTATCTATCTATCAAATCTATCTATCTATCTTGTGGTTGTGCAAGTGGACTGTTTGCGGTTGATTGCGGTGCGTAACACTTGGAGTTTGCTCTGTCACTGTGATGCGGCCGTAACCCTTACACTACCTGATAGATACGACATCATAACTGATGTTTTAAAGCACGTTATTGCAAACAATTTGGGAATGTTAGTTGATTTAGGCCCATTATGGGTTAAAAGCAGACTCTGCATAAACTATGTAATTTTCCATGGGAGTTTTGCCAGGGATCCCCCTCCAGCATGCCACAGTCCAGGTGTTAGTACCCTTGAAACAACTTTTCCATCACTATTGTGGCCAGAAAGAGTCCTTGTAGGTTTTAAAGTTCGCCTGCCTATTGAATTCAATAACAATACCGGAAGTTCGAGTCCGCCGTTCGCGAACCGAAAATTTTAGGTTCGCGACATCACTAGCTGCTTGTAGTATAAGGTCTTTATCTTTGAAGTGAGCAAATTTAATAACTACATCCCTAGGGGATTCTCCAGATTTAGATTTGGGCCTCAGAGCCCTATGACTGTGTTTGAGAGTTTTTGTGGAATAGTTGTCTGTGCCCGTTAGTGTATTAAAAAACTGAAGGAGATATTGTTTTAACTCTGTTGTTGGTATGTTCTCCGAGATTCCCCTTATTCGGAGGTTAAGTCTCCTATGTCTATTTTCCATATCTTCCAATTGATTTTGTAATGTAATGACTTTGCCTTGCTGGCGTATTTGTAGTGATATGGAATCCATGGTATTAATGGTTGATTCGTTTCCCTCTTCTAGATGTGCCACCCTGTTTCCAATCTCAGTGACCTCTTTTTTTACAGATGAAAGCTCTGTCTTAATGCACTGCTTAATTTGATTGATTTCAGCTAGCAGGGTTTGTATGTCATCTTTAGTAGGTAAAGTCTGTAAATCTGCATAAATAAAAAGATAGAAGCGCTCAACCTGGGAACGAACAATAGCATAATCGCTTGTTCTATGGCTAGTTACCACCCTAGAAGCAACCTCTTTTTGCTCAATATGTTCCTTTCACAGAGAAGAACTTTCCAGTAGCATATCAGTCTGATCCTGACTTAACAGTTCAGTCCAGCACTGAAATAGCAGGCAATCCATCTATGAACGAGTGAAACGGCAAAACCCCAGATGTACGTTTCTGCCTAGTGTGGGCCTTGTCAGTGAGGTGCAGCCATATCCCTCTAGGCACACTGAACAATTGGTCCACTTCTGGATTCCCGCATCCCACTTAGGAAAACTTCCCTAAGAGTCCTTAGGTGTAGAGCAACTGGGTAGTAGGGCCGTCCCCTTGGCCTTGTGGCATCGTCCCGGGACTTCAGCCACATGCTGCTTTTAGGGGGGAGCTCTGAAATCCAGCCTAAAGAGGCAATAGGGTTATTATGGATATCAATGTGCCAAACGTTCCCCATACACTTCGGGTGTTGATTGCTGAGGACATCAGAGAGGAGATTGGTTTGACTCATGTCCAGCAGGTTGTTTTGGAGGGTGTTTTGAAGATGCCAATAGCAAGTTTGCATAGTGTTCAGTCTTTCCCTTCAAGAGGGATTTTTCATGTGGCGTTCACCGATGAGCATCATATACAGACCTGCTATCAACGGACTATTGGAGGCCAATTACGTTGTTGAATGTTGACTATAAGGTTATTGCAAAAGTGCTGGCAATTAGAATACATGGAGAGATTGGTAAGGTTTGTGGGTGAAGAGCAAGTGTGTGCTGTTCCTGGGCGTCAGATTTCTGAAAGTATGTTATTATTACGTGATGTACTGTGGTATGTGAGGGAGAGGATGAGGTCTTTAGTGCATGATTTTATGTTTCATGTTTTAGAAGGTTTAGGTTTTTCTGGTAAGATTATTGGATGGTTTAAATGTTTGTATTGTGATATTGTGAGTCAAGTTCAGGTTAATGGTTTTTTGACTGAGGAATTTTGTGTTAAATCTGTAGTGCGTCAAGGTTGTCCTTTGTCTCCTGTGTTATTTGTATGTGTCACTGAGCCAAACTAGTTTGAGGAAGGATAAATTAGTTAGAGGTGTGAGTGTTCCTGGCAGTAATGGAAGGTGTTTGAAAGTTATTGGGTATATCGATGATGTTAGTGTGGTATGTGAGACTCAGGCTGGTTTGAGGAGGTTGAAAACTTTGGTTGAATGTTTTTGTATGGCAAGTGGTTTCAGAGTTAATTGGAATAAGTGTAAAGTTAAAGTTTTTGGTAATGATAGGGAGATTGATTCCTGTGGATGGCCTGGCTGTCACTGACGGTGCAGTTGAGGTTTTGAGTGTGAAATTTGATGTGGATTTGAAAGGCTTGGAAAGTTGGGAGAATGTTTTTGATAAAGTGAGTAGAAAACTTCAAAAACTTTAAGGACTTTATCTTTGGAAGGAAAAATGTTAGTTATTAAATCGGTTTTGACCCCTATTATATTATATTTAGCGTTAGTTTTTCCACCTCCTGAGAGGATGTTTCTAAGAATTTTGAAATTGTTGTTTTCTTTATTCTGGAGTTCTAGTATGGAGCATTTTGAAAAGAGATGTTGTTGTTAAGAGTAAGAATGTTGGTGGTAAGGGTTTTCCAAATGTGGAGAGGATAGCTATGAAATATATTAGTAGGTATGTGGTTCTGAGTGGTAAGGATAGCATGACTGGTTGTATAGTAAAGTATGCTTGTGGAAATGTTTTAAGACAATGTGGTTTGTTTGAGTTTGATATAAAGAAACCAGTATGTTTAGCTGTTCTGTGGTTTTATGTAAGGGTAGAATGTTACATTAAAAAATATGGTTTGGAGAATGTTAGTAGGGAGATGGTATTGAAAGTGTTGGAGAAGAAGGAAGGTCTTGAGTTGATTGGGGGTTTGAATGAGAATGAATGTGTGTTGGTATGGAAAAATGTGTGTAATAAGAATTTGATGAATAGGCAGAAAGATTTTAGTTGGATGAGTGTGCATAAGTGTTTGCCGACAAAGGATTTTCAGAGAGTGCGTCGTTTAGTGGCTTCAGAAGTGTGTCCTAGAGATGGTTGTTGTCAAAATGAAAGTGTTATTAATTTGTTTTGGAATTGTGAGTATGCTAGAGACGTTTGGAGAAGTTTGAGTAGGATGATTAAGGGTCTGACTGGAGTGCAGTTTTTTACTTTTAATATGATGATGTATGGTTTGTGTATAGGTGGTGTGGATAAGGAGAAATCAAGATTGATATGGTTGTTAGCATGTTGTGTGAAGGAGGTGTTGTGGGATGTGCGTAATATATTGATTTTTAAGAAAGAGGTAGTTACTGTAGGTGATTGTGTGGGTATGATCTGTGGGAAGTTGTTTTTGTATTTTTCTTTTGATAGGAGGCGATATGGGGAATTAGATTCTGAAGGCATCTGGAAAACAAAGAAGTGGAAGGATTGGATTATTAAAGTTTGGGTCAATATTTCAGTTGTTTTGTAACAAGAGATATTTTGTTTGCATTTGTTATGATTTTATTTTGTATATATGCATATATGATTATTTTTCTAATAAAAGAATTACGAAACGTACGTCTGGGGTTGTGCAGTTTCTCTTGTTCAGTAAGGAATTGCCTGGTATTTCGGGGCTGGACTGCACTGTTAACTCAGGATCAGACTGATATGCTACAGAAAAAATCTTCTCTGTGAAAGGCACATGTTGAGCAAAAAGAGGCTGCTTTTTGGGTGGTAACTAGCGATAGAACAAACTATTATGCTATTGTTCGTTCCTAGGTTGAGTCTCCCTAAGCATGATGTGGGAATCCAGACGTGGACCCGTGGTAAACACGGATTATCTTCACAGTCCGTTATGAACTCTTATGTTGCATAGTTTTGTGTATAAAAACCCAGTCTTTTGAATGTGCCTTCCAGTGGCGCTGCTAAGGCAAATAAATTGTGCAAATCAAATTGGGCTATTTGATAACCGTTATCCTTTCTTTAATGCACAAAAAATATATTGCAGCGTTAAACAGTGATTCAGGGAGAGAAGCATGGAGAAGCATGGAGTAGTTTACCGTTACTGGTGTTGCTTCAAGTGTGTTCCCAGGTACCTATCCGCTTATAGACTTGGGCTGTGGAGCATTTTATCATGTTTAGCGCTTGTTGATTCCTCCTCCCAGGCCTGGTCCCCGTCTGCTGACTGGCGCTGCAGCAGTCTATGTCCTCTCAGCTACTGTAGTCACACACCACTGGCCATGAAAGAGCACGGGCACGAGGAGAGCTTCACTCACTCTAGCTGCTGGGGACGCGACACGTGTGTCACCACACCTCAATGCTGCAGCCTACCAAAAGGGTCCGGTCACACCCACCGTCCTGAGAACAGCCTTGTAACAGATAATCCCTTCAGCATAATCAGCGTTGTTGGGTAAGGTTCCTACTCATAGAAGCTTACTTATTTAGGCATAAATGAGTTATTTAGCAGTTTGCCGTAGCTCGGTCTGGTCGAAGCTTCAGACACTTGCGGCCATGTTCGTCCTCAGCCGGCTCCACCCCATCATCTTATTCTTTCTGTACAAATTTATTTTAACCCTTACACTTGAGGTCTCAAGTCGCGCTAAATATTCTAGCACAGTTTCTGCTTTTGCTTGAGTGCAACCTATAACTTTCAATGTGTAATATGAACGCAAGTTAGCATGTTCGCAAACCTCATTGAAAGTATAGGTTGCGCTATAGCAAAGTTGTCCAAACTAATCCTTCTCTGGTAAACGCAATTTACCATGGACTTGTAATATCAAGTCTCATGCTAATGTTAGTGCGGTCCAGCGATATTGCATATCACGCCCCACGTCTATCTTTAGTGCGCCACTTGTAATCTGGCTCATAGTCATTAAGCAAACATGTTCAGTAGGCCCATAATGCCTATATACAGCTGGCATTCAGAATATAATATAATATAGCATGGATTTTGGGTTACAAAAAGTGAATTTTGCACATGTAAATTATTATTTTCCATAGACACAGTACTAAGAGATCAGTACAAACACTGTAATGTTTGTAATATTTGTTTTCTGATACATTTTTACAAATTGTTTGCCTGATCTTTGTGTCTTAATGTCTAGTTGTGTGAGACGTAATTTTTGGCCAATCTCTGTCAGAGGTAAAACAAAACTTTGTACAGTGCACTACTGGTGCAAATTGTTGTTTAGAAATTCCTATTGATTTAAAAGGAAGGCCCAAATAGTAAACCATGGAAAATATTTATCAAGTGCTAAGTGTGAAAACAGGGACAATACCAAGACACTTGTTAAAAGAGAAAATTAAAGCTTTATAATAAACAATAAAAGTCATTATCAGTTAAAGTGTAAGTGTGGCCTAAGTTGAGCTCCAACTGAGGTCT
Organism: Bombina bombina; assembly: GCF_027579735.1. Classification (NCBI taxonomy): domain Eukaryota; kingdom Metazoa; phylum Chordata; class Amphibia; order Anura; family Bombinatoridae; genus Bombina; species Bombina bombina. The sequence continues at coordinate 1,379,870,064 of NC_069500.1, forward strand.
TGTTTCCATTGCTGTTAGAGGCCATTGTGCTCATTGACAGTTTGCAATGGCGCGTTTTCCATTATTACCAGCAGCCATCCCATAGAAAATAATAGAAGCCGTAGAGTGCAAAATTACACGCGATTTCCATTGAATACGCAAACAGGTAAAACACTGACAAAGGTGTTGATAAAGTCTCAAACATTATGTCATGCTCAGCTAGGTGTAAATGAGGAAAAATAAGCTTTTTGAGGCCTAGTTTGTTTTACTTTATAAATGTATTATAAATGTATTGTTCTATGTAATATATATTGCTGGACAATGTATAGGACTAGTTGGAGTTGTGTTCCTATTTAAATATCAGTATTTATTAACATACAGCTAGATTACAAGTCTGTGCGTTCATCTTTTAACGCTGAAAATATGGTAATTTCAGCATTAAAACAGCACCGCAGCCATTACAAGTTTTGTCGGTATAGATGTACCGCAAGCCTTTTAGCCTGTAATGCAACGTCAGTAACGCACTCTTAAAAATGACGTTTTTTTAATGGGATTCCCATAGCATTGGTATTACGAGTTTTGTGTTCTGGCTAAAAAAATGGCGTTACAGCCTAAAACGACAAGATCCGTAATGCCATCTAAAAGCAGTAGTTATGGCCTCTTCAGTCTTCATCCAGACGACATCTTCTATCTTGATCCCGGCAACGCGGAGCGGGTCCATCCTGAAGACATCCAGTCCAGAGCATCTTCTTCATACGGTCGCCGCCGTACACTGAATCTTCAATGCAAGGTACGCGATCCAAGACGGCGTCCCTTGCATTCCTATTGGCTGAAAAATTTGAATCAGCCAATAGGAATTAGAGCTGCTAAAATCCTATTGGCTGTATAAATCCCAACCCAAAACGAAAAAAATACATTACACAAAATAACAAACAAATTATCAAAAATAATAAAAATTATTCCTATTCTAATACCCATTTTTAAAAAAAAACACTCCAAAATTAAAAACAGCCCTATAAAAATAAAAAGCCCACCCAAAATAAAAAAAAAACCTAGCCTACAATAAACTACCAATAGCCGTTAAAGGGGCCTTTTGTGGGGTATTGCCCCAAATAATTCAGCTCTTTTACCTGTAAAAAAAAACCCCACAAAGACCCCCCAACTGTAAAACCTACCACCCAACCAACCCACCAAAATAAAAAAAGACTAACTCTAAAAAAAACCTAAGCTACCCATTGCAATACCCATTACAAAGGGCATTTGTAATGGGTATTGCCCATAAAAGGGCATTTAGCTCTTTTGCATTGCCTTGGAAAGGACATTTAGCTCTTTTACGAAAAGCCCAAACCCTAAACTAAAAAAACAAACAAAAAAATTTAAAAATCCTAACACTAACCCCCGAAGATCCACTTACAGTTGCTGAAGTCCCGCTTGACGGATCTTCATCCCGGTGGCTCCATTTTCATCCAGGCGGCTCCATCTTCATCCAGGCGGCTCCATCTTCATCTAGGCGGCATCTTCTATCTTCTTCCCGGCGGCACGGAGCGGGTCCATCCTGAAGACATGCGGCGCGGAGCATCCTCTTCATACGGTCGCTGCAGTATACTGAATCTTCAATGCAAGGTACGCGATTCAAAATGGCGTCCCTTGCATTCCTATTGACTGATTTGAATTTGGAAATTCAAATCAGCCAATAGGATGGTAGTTTATTGTAGGCTATTTTTTTATAGGGCTGTTAGATTAGGTGTAATTCTTTTTTATTTTTGATAATTTTGTTTGTTATTTTTTTTAATTTAGTGTTTGTTATTTTTGGTAATTTACGCCTAGATTTAGAGTTCTGCGTTAGCCGTTAAAAGCAGAGTTAAGGGGTCCTAACGCTGCTTTTGGCCGCCCGCTGGTATTTAGAGTCAGGCAGGAAAGGGTCTAACGCTCACTTTCAAGCCGCGACTTTTCCATACCGCAGATCCCCTTACGCCAATTGCGTATCCTATCTTTACAATGGGATCTTCCTAACGCTGGTATTTAGAGTCTTGGCTGAAGTGAGCGTTACACCCTCTACCGACAAGACTCCTACCACCCATCGAAAGGCTGTAGTTAAGAGCTTCATGGGCTAACGCCGGTTTATAAAGCTCTTAACTACAGTGCTCTAAAGTACACTAACACCCATAAACTACCTATGTACCCCTAAACCGAGGTCCCCCCACATCGCCACCACTATAATAAATATTTTTAACCCCCGCCACCTACATTATCCCTATGAACCCCTAATCTGCTTCCCCTAACATCGCCGACACATACATAATATTTATTAACCCCTAATCTGCCCCCCCCCAACGTCACCGCCACCTAACTACAAGTATTAACCCCTAATCTGCCGACTGGACCTCGCCGCTACTATAATAAAGTTATTAACCCCCAAACCGCCGCACTCCTGCCTCGCAAACCCTATAATAAATAGTATTAACCCCTAATCTGCACTCCCCAACGTCGCCGCCACCTAACTTCAAGTATTAACCCCTAATCTGCCGACCGGACCTCGCCGCTACTCTAATAAATGTATTAACCCCTAAAGCTAAGTCTAACCATAACCCTAACACCCCCCTAAATTAAATATAATTTTAATCTAATGAAATAAATTAAATCTTATTAACTAAAGTATTCCTATTTAAAACGAAATACTTACCTGTAAAATAAACCCTAAACTAGCTACAATATAACGAATAATTATATTGTATCTATTTTAGGATTTATATTTATTTTACAGGCAACTTTGTATTTATTTTAACTAGGTACAATAGCTATTAAATAGTTATTTACTATTTAATAGCTACCTAGTTAAAATAATTACAAAATTACCTGTAAAATAAATCCTAACTTAAGTTACAATTAAACCTAACACTACACTATCAATAAATTAATTAAATAAATTACCTACAATTACCTACAATTAAATAAACTAAACTAAATTACAAAAAACAAACAAACGCTAAATTACAGAAAATAAAAAATATTACAAGAATTTTAAACTAATTACACCAACAAAAATAATAAAGGTCCCTACCCTATTCTAAATTAAAAAGTAATCAGCTCTTTTACCAGCCCTTAAAAGGGCTTTTTGCAGGGCATGCCCCAAAGTAATCAGCTCTTTTGCCTGTAAAAAAAAATACAATCCCCCCCAACATTAAAACCCACCACCCACATACCCCTACTCTAACCCACCCAAACCCCCCTTAAATAAACCTAACACTACCCCCCTGAAGATCTCCCTACCTTGAGTCGTCTTCACCCAGCCGGGCCGAAGTCATCATCCGATGGGACAGAAGAGGAAATCCAGACCGGCAGAAGTCTTCATCCTATCCGGGCCGAAGAGGACATCCGGACCGGCAGACATCTTCATCGAAGCGGCATCTTCTATCTTCATCCATCCGTAGCGGAGCGGAGCCATCTTCTTCCAGCCGACGCGGATCCATCCTCTTCAACCGACGCCTACTCGCCGAATGAAGGTTCCTTTAAATGACGTCATCCAAGATGGCGTCCCTCGAATTCCGATTGGCTTATAGGATTCTATCAGCCAATCGGAATTAAGGTAGGAAAAATCTGATTAGCTGATTAAATCAGCCAATCAGATTGAGCTTGCATTCTATTGGCTGATCGGAACAGCCAATAGAATGCAAGCTCAATCTGATTGGCTGATTGGATCAGCCAATCGGATTGAACTTGAATCTGATTGGTTGATTTAATCAACCAATCAGAATTTTCCTACCTTAATTCTGATTGGCTGATAGAATCCTATCAGGCAATCGGAATTCGAGGGATATGCAACACAATTTGAACAATGGCACTACTCAGGCTTTTCCTTCTCAAAAGAGTTCAAAATTAGGTATTGATGAATAATTGTTCCCAATATATGAAGGAAATGGTGCTAATGCATAAAAATAATAATAATACTGACACTATAGGAAATGGTTAAAAAGAGAATAACCAAATTCCAAAAGTATGCATATGAAGCACTCTGGGCCCTGACTAAAGGGTAGGAATCCACAAACAGGATAAATAAAATATAATTTTTATTAATAAATCTAAAAAACCAAACTTCTTTGGTTGAGTGACATACAAAGTAAAAATTGCCCTGGTATGATTACTAGATGTATTGTATAAAATAGATCACTAATAATAGGGTTCAGCCTATATCAATTCTCACATAAACAGTGATCTGGTAAATAGTAATCCTAATGTACCACACACCCTAATAATTAGGGGAAAATAATATTCCTCATAGTATATTATAACATAAGTAATTTAGCTGGTAGCTCCGTGGGATGAAATAATGACCATTAAATTCCAGATGGGGAACAGGAATTCTCACAGTAGATGAATAGGACTACTGTAAAGGTAGTATATAATTGGCTCCGGTGAAGTATAATAGTATTACTGTTCCTCATAAAATTCTTGCTTTTATGTGTAACCAGCGTAATTGTATCTACTAGACACCCAAATGAGGATTGTGTATAGTAGTTAATCAGATAATAGTATATCATCAACAAATATATTCGTTAACTTAAAGGGACACTGTACCCAAAATTTTTCTTTCGTGATTCAGATTAAGCATGAAATTTGAAGCAACTTTCTAATTTACTCCTATTATCAAATTTTTTTCATTCTCTTGGTATCTTTATTTGAAATGCAAGAATGTAAGTTTAGATGCCGGCCCATTTTTAGGCGTTAGTATTTTTTATTTTTTGTAATTAGATACTTTGTGATTTTTATAGTAGTGTTAGAATTTTTTAATGTTTATTTCAGTTTTCTTTAATTAGTAGTAAGTTTAATTTTAGTTTAAACTTAGTTTCTTTAATTTGACAGGTAAGTTTTAAAGATAGGGAAATTGTAATTTTAGTATAAAATTAGGCGGGGCGTTAGGTTTAGGGGTTACTAGTTTAAATTAGTTTATTGAGATTTGGGGGGCTTTTGGTTTAGGGGTTAATAGTTTAATTTAGTATATTTCATTGTGGGGGCTTGCGGTTTAGGGGTTAAAAGGTTTATTATAGTGGCAGTGGAATAGGGGTTAATAACTTTAGTATAGTGGGGGCGATGTGGGCGGACGACAGATTAGGGGTTAATAATATTTAAATAGTGTTTTCGATGCGGGAGGGCAGCAGTTTAGGGGTTAATAACTTTATTATAGTGGTGACGATGTCGGGAGCGGCGGAATAGGGGTTAATAAGTTTTATTAGTTGCGACAATGTCGGGAGCGGCAGATTAGCGGTTAATAACTTTTATATAGTATTTGCGATGTGGGAGGGCCTCGGTTTAGGGGTTAATAGGTAGTTTATGGGTGTTTAGTGTACTTTGTAACACTTTAGTTATTGTAAAAGTTTTGTTGCGTACAACTCATAACTACTGCTCTCAGATGGCGGTACGGAACTTGTCTTTATAGGCTGTAACGCAAGCTTTTTAGCCTCACCACAAAACTCGGCAGCTCTATGGAAGTCCCATGAAAAAACATAATTTTTACGAGTGCGGGACTGACGTTGCCTTACAGGCAAAAAGGCTTGCGGTACAGCTATACCGACAAGACTTGTAATGGCTGCGTTGCTGTTTTAACGCTGAAATTAACATTTTTTCAGCATTAAAAGACGAACGCACAACTCGTAATCTACCTGATTAATATTAATATTTATATTAATATTTTTTATTAGTGTTTATATGAGTAGGTTGTACTACTTATTAAGGGTGGATTGTGGCACAGATGAGGGCTTATAGTTTTCTATTACTTATACCAGTAATCTTACAATTATTAATATACCTAGAACATCCCTAGAACCACAACTACACAGGGTTCTAAAAGATCACCTAATTTATAGGGGTACTATGAAGTTTTAGAGAAGGTTTATTATTTTATTTTATAGGAATGAAAAAAACAAGGTCTTTTCATGGCTATAGACTAAAAACTTTAGTGGAGCTAGGCACAAAATGGAGCGGCTGCATTTTTGCTGAGCTTTGTACAGTACATGAGGAATAAGGGGTTTTATTCCCTGCTGAAATGGTCACTACAACTTACATTTGGTGCAGTGTTTGTCCTTTACTCCCTGGGACCAGTTTGAAACTGCTTGTGAGTTTCATCAGCTTCCATACCAATAGCGCACACCAACTACCTGCGGCAGCCTCGGTCGGCGCAGCAATCTTCAGCTTTACCAAGAGCATCAAGACATCTCAATTAACCTCCCTACCTGTTTCAGTGAAATATAACAAGGTACCGGCTCTGCGTCGATCATGAAAAGGGAAGGGTGCTGGTCACACTCGGAGGGGTCGACGACTTCAAATCAGCCATTTCTCACTACACAGTTGAGGCCTTTGAGGCCCGACCATATAATTTCACTACTGCCCCCCACATCCAGAGACTCGGACCAGAAACTACTCAGCAGGACGACTTCTTGGCATCAGACTGAACTGTGATACAGGTCACTTAATACATCTACACCTTTATATAAACGAAATATCACAAAACACACTCTGCATCATTCATGATTAGGAGAATTAACTGCATAACTCTTCTAAGAGTACATCTCCAAACTTCACTTATTCATTGTGGTACCGACACATAAGAGGGAACCTGCTCTTCTTTAACTGTATGCCTCTCAAACCAGCAAGCAAAACTGTGCAGCATGTAGTTTCCAAGGCATTTGATCGAGCTACAGAGGCCCTTTGTGATACACCTTTTTTATCACCCCTGATTCTAGCGCTAACTGGGGGGGAAATACTCCATGCGAAGATGTCATTGTAGGCCTCAGCTACTTAAGTTTTTTACTTAAGCTTTTACCTGAAAGGGGTATGAGCCATGCACCCTTCGCAATATGATTAAGTAACACTTTAATACTAAGGCGGACTCAGCAGGACTTTCTTCTCTACCTTCTGAGTCACTTTGAACCTCATTGCAACAGGGATCAATTCATTGGGAATATACACTATCATTACTTATTAGTCATGAAGGGATGCACACAATCTGTTAAAGAATGCTTCTCAAAATCTCAGCAAAATTGAAAACAGGTAGACCCAGAATCAGCTAGCTCCTCACCTATAACCATGATTAGGGATGGGCGAATGTTTCTAAAAATTCGAAATTTAAAATGAATTTTGATATATTCGTTCGTTCGAATCGAATTTCGAATGTTTATATAACATTCTAACATTCTATTTTTGAATTTTCGTTTTCGAATTTTTCAATAAAATTCGAAAATATTTGTTTGAATAATAAAATGTTTAGCTATGTATTCAGTCAATTTCGAAATGTAATATTCGAATTTGAATGTGACATTCGAATTCGAATGAGACATTCGAATTTGAAATAGTATTTCTAGTCTACAATTGTGTTTAATAAATGTAATATTCGAATTTGAATGCTACATTCAAATTCGAATGTCACATTCGAATTTGAAATAGTATTTCTAGTCAAATACTGTGTTTTAAATGTGATATTCGATTCGAATATGATATTCGATTCGAATGTGACATTCGAATTCGAAATAGTATTTCTAGTCTAATACTGTTATTTCTAAATGTAATATTCAAATTCGAATGTGACATTCGATTCAAATGTGATATTCGATTCAAATGTGATATTCGATTCGAATGTGACATTCGAAATAGTGTTTCTAGTCTACAATTGTGTTTTATAAATGTAATATTCGAATTTGAATGTGATATTCAAATGTAACATTCGAATTCGAATGTGACATTCGAAAACTGTAAATAACATTCGAAAATCGAATTTTTAAGAATATTCGTTCTTATCAACATTCTATTATGAAAATCGAATTTCTACAATAACATTCGTTCTAACATTCGAATTTGGATATAAACACATTTGCCCATCCCTAACCATGATCCCTTCTACAAATAAATAGCTCCTGAAGCAAATTAAGCAACTATTCCATGAAGAGATGTGGGCAGCGCTCTCAGATCTTAAACAGTATATCTCAAACATTGATGAAAGAACAGCTTCTCTTGAAGAAAGAGTTGATGATATATCTGAGAAAATACCTGAACTCCAGTCTACTATCAAAATGCAACACGAACAAATCCAGAGATTGGAAGTTCACCTAGAAGATCTAGAAAATAGATCCAAAAAATCAAATATACGCTTCCGGAATCTCCCATATTCCTACAACAATCGTCAGGTAGTTATATCTCAAATATTTCAGCAAATACTACCAGAAGCAGACAAGTCTCAAATCCTAATCGACAGAGTTCATAGGGCCCTTGCCAAGCCCCACATTCCTTCAGCTACCAGAGATGTTATAACTAAGTTACATTATTTTCTCTTTAAATAACAGATAATGCAAGCAGTCTAAAAAAACGCCAAAAGTGATATTCAAGGATTACACTTTTCACTATTCACAGATCTTTCACCCATGACTCTCAGAAAAAGGCAAGAACTTAAACTTCACAACCCAATACCAGGACTTAACCCTAAAGCTAATACACATATTGCTTTTATTTGTATTATAGTTACACTAAGTATAGCTTATTATTGGAAGTCAGTAATCCCATCATTTAAGCTTATTGATCATAAGATCACCTATTATTGACAATTGACCAGCGCCTCTGCTGACATATTAGATACCAAAGACCAATTTTTAAACCTATAGGAACCTTGGATTATATATATATAGCAAACACAGTCAGACAACAGTCTCCGTACACAAACTCTAATGATTTCTTATAACATGGTCTCACTTTACAATTAAGGATGTTCTCTAAGAACGTAGGACCTGACTGGACCTCTCCATTAGCAACTATTGACCTCTTGATGCATTAGTATTACACATTTATTTTATATCTTACATGTATACGTTTAACTTGTACACTTACTTGTTAAAGTCTAACTGTTTTACTTAAGCTTTTACCTGAAAGGGGTATTTGAGCCATGCACCCTTCGCAATATGATTAAGTAACACTTTAATACTAAGGCGGACTCAGCAGGCCTTTCTTCTCTACCTTCTGAGCCACTTTGAACCTCATTGCAACAGGGATCAATTCATTGGGAATATACACTATCATTACTTATTAGTCATGAAGGGATGCACACAATCTGTTAAAGAATGCTTCTCAAAATCTCAGCAAAATTGAAAACAGGTAGACCCAGAATCAGCTAGCTCCTCACCTATAACCATGATCCCCTCTACAAATAAATAGCTCCTGAAGCAAATTAAGCAACTATTCCATGGAGAGATGAGGGCAGCGCTCTCAGATCTTAAACAGTATATCTCAAACATTGATGAAAGAACAGCTTCTCTTGAAGAAAGAGTTGATGATATATCTGAGAAAATACCTGAACTCCAGTCTACTATCAAAATGCAACACGAACAAATCCAGAGATTGGAAGTTCACCTAGAAGATCTAGAAAATAGATCCAAAAAATCAAATATACGCTTCCGGAATCTCCCATATTCCTACAACAATCTTCAGGTAGTTATATCTCAAATATTCCAGCAAATACTACCAGAAGCAGACAAGTCTCAAATCCTAATCGACAGAGTTCATAGGGCCCTTGCCAAGCCCCAAATTCCTTCAGCTACTAGAGATGTTATAACTAAGTTACATTATTTTCTCTTTAAATAACAGATAATGCAAGCAGTCTAAAAAATGCCAAAAGTGATATTCAAGGATTACACTTTTCACTATTCACAGATCTTTCACCCATGACTCTCAGAAAAAGGCAAGAACTCAAACTTCACAACCCAATACCAGGACTTAACCCTAAAGCCAATACACATATTGCTTTTATTTGTATTATAGTTACACTAAGTATAGCTTATTATTGGAAGTCAGTAATCCCATCATTTCAGCTTATTGATCGTAAGATCACCTATTATTGCCAAATGACCAGCGCCTCTGCTGACATATTAGATACCAAAGGCCAATTTTTAAACCTATAGGAACCTTGGATTATATATATAGCAAACACAGGCAGACAGTCTCCGTACACAAACACTAATGATTTCTTATAACATGGTCTCACTTTCCAATTAAGGATGTTCTCTAAGAACGTAGGACCTGACTGGACCTCCCCATTAGCAACTATTGACCTCTTGATGCATTAGTATTACACATTTATTTTATATCTTACATGTATACGTTTAACTTGTATACTTTACTTGTTAAAGTCTAACTGTTTTATGTATAATATCTATGATTGGTTATCATCTGGCCCTCATATAGGCCTTATATTGCACGCTTTCAGCCAAGATCAATATATAATGAGTACTATGGACTATTACTGTAGGCTATTCTTTCTTTATTGCCTATTTTTAGTACATCCATAAAGGTCATTGAGATACATCATTGTATCTCAATGTGATATCATTGTTGTATCTTGACTTTTGCCTTGTTTTCCCCTTTTTTTATTATTGAAAAATCTCAATCTTTTAAAAACAAAACAAAACTAGGAGACAGACAATCCTGACCCTGAAATTTGAAACAAGGACGTGTGATGAGCAAATGAAGAATGAGTATATCTTTATGTGTCAAGAACTAATCAGAGTTAAGCAGGTGCATGAGATAAGTTAAGATTACTTCCTGTTTTATTTGTATTTCTTTATGTACCGCTATTGTTCTCTGTATGTGTAGTTTGTGTTTTTTTTATACCCAGGTTACTGCAAGTGACACTGACTAGCCATATGCTGTCAATGAGGTTATAGCTGCACCTAGCACACACGCCCTTTTTGATGACATTTATTCTAAAGTACGTTTTTTTAAAGCACATAAGATTGTGTGTAAATGGGATCATGTAAATATTCAGTTATTCCTCTTTCCCAATTTATTTATCAATTTACTTGACATTGTGGTCTTGTATTTATGGTAGTATATGTGTTTTATAAACCATTATTATTACTTCTCTTTACACTTGTGCTAAACACTAGTGAGAAAAAGAACAACAGCCATTAACATTAAGCCTAACAATAACAAGACATTCTAAATATTGATTTTCAGGGGAAAAAAGGCAGATTATGAATTACAGAATCAAAGAAAACTGATTACATACTCCCCAACATTTCCTAAAAGCGGGACAGGAACTTGAGGGAGTTGTGGACGGACCCCAAAAGGAAGGACGGGCTGCTTTGTGTGTTGTGGGGGAAGTTGGAACACTTACTGGCGAAGCTGTGGGCGGGAAAGTGGACAATCCTCACAACCCCTGACAAAGATCCGCTATGGTGGGGGAGTTTGTGATAACAATCTAGAATCAATACGTTAACTATAAGTGAATCTGCCCATAAAAAAACAAAAAAATTATGACAGGGAAAAGAAAGTAAAAAAAAAAGAGAAAATGATGCACACATTAGTCATATTACTTGAAATTAATATAATATATTTATATATAAATAATACATAGAAAGAATATTTCTTTAAAATCTCAGTGAATGAATTTCCCATGTCAGTATATCTTTGCCCGAGAGTTATCACTGGACTTAGGTCTGAATTATTTCAAAATGAAATAAGCAAATATTTATTTATTCATATTTATTTATTCATACAATCATTTATGTAAATCTTGCAAAAAGGGTTGATTACTGATTCTTTCAAACACCGAAAATTCTTTAAAAAATCCATCTCTCTCAGGCCTCAATGTTTAAAAGATAATAACAAAGACTATACAGATATGTTAGATGTTAACAACACAATGTACAGAATGACTAGAATAGAGCACAATACTCCCCTCTTAAGTGACCGCTGCCCTCTAACAGTCTCTCCCAACAGGACTGTGAGTAGAATATAGATCAAATGTATAGAGGCGCTGGTCTTGAATCTCGTGTATATTGATGTGCACACTGAAGAAAGAAACTTAACTTGTGATTTGCAGGAGTTAACAACAAAATAATGTTCAGTATACTCACTCTGAAAAATTTCAGAGTTCAGCTTCTTCAAAAGGATCTCTGTCCCAGTTTTCCCACACTGTGCTTTAGTATCTGTAGATAATGGAAATTGCACTGCAGGTAATTGTATCTTTTGCTGAATAAAATGTGCAATATACTCACTCCGATAAATTCGGAATCCGGCTCCTCAAAAAGTGGTAGGTAGCTTTAAATTACTTCCAAGAAAGGCAGCAAAATACTTGTTGTAACAAACAAATATTTATTAAAACATAATTAAAAGGCTCTTTTTTGGCTTGGCTCTACGCGTTTCAACGACTGAATCGTCTTTTTCAAGAGCAGTAAAAAACAATTGGAAGTGCTGCCTTAGGAGTATTACAGGTGTATTTATACAGGTAATCATTGTTCCTGTTCAGGTGATAAACATCGGAATAGGACTCACAAATAAAACATTTTATTTTTGTTTTTATCCCTATCCGATTGTGTTTTGAGAGTGATGCATTTTTTGTATATGCTTAAGCTATTTCGCTCAAAATCTCAATAATTAGCCAAATCGGATCGGTATAAACAAGTTAAAAGTTATTTAACCAATCAAAATGAAGTAATGATGAAGTTCCCTTTCGAGTCCCGATTCTGTATAGTTCCCTTTAAGGTCCGCCAGACGATGCGTAGTCATGTGTTCCAATCCGACCAATCAGGTGGAGAGCGTTGTTCCAGATACTTTATATGTGAAAAACTAGTTCCGGTTTTGTCCGATCAGTTCTGTACCACATGTCTCGGATTGGCCAATCTCTTTGTGAGCGATGTTTTCACTATATTCCCATAGTAGCCGATACTTTGAATTTTCTCTAAGGGGTTATGTAATGGAAAGTGCAGGTCATTTTAGGTCATGACCCAAAGTGACCTGCACTTTCCATTACATACCCCTTAGAGAAAATTCAAAGTATCGGCTACTATGGGAATATAGTGAAAACATCGCTCACTGTCAGGATCCTCCTAGCTGACAGCCTAATTTTCTTTGACATTATACTGTTTCTTTAAATTTCAATTATCTTTTCCAGCCAGCCTATAAATCTCCCAGTATCCTTTACTTCATTGCTTGGTATTGGATTTTTCCTCATCTAGCTACTGAACAACACGCAGTTGTTACTAACCTAAAGCCATTTTGATCTTTGTCTATTTTGATTGCTGTCAAGTTCAAGTTTATTATCCTCACTTGCCTGCATACCTCAACCAGGCTCCGCTATTAGCACTAAGCGTAGCAACTCTCCTACGTTTTTTCCAGGATCTCTTTCTCAGCCAGCAGTACAGGGATTCCTCCGCGGTGACGTCACACGCCAACTTCACGGAACTCACCAGCTCCTCACTGCTTCTACCGCTCTGGATTTTTACACACAGGTCAGTCAACTTGCCTTCCTGACTACCGAAGCAAACTCTGTAGTATACTCTAGCTTCACTGTTTTGATAAATATCGCTGTACCACCAACGACTTGTGTGTATATACTAGTGACATTCCATTCTCTCTAGTCTGCCTTATGAAATGTTTTACTAGCAATGTCGGTTGATAATACATTTACTGCCTTTATATTTTTTCCCTATTTTTTCTTTGCATATTAAGTTTCTCATATTGGTTGGCGGAATAGTTTCCTGCTGCACATATTTCACACTGTGATACAAGATGCAGGAATAGAGTTCTATTTTCCAGTATTCCAATTACAATAAATGCTATTTGTTAATGGGGTTTGCAAATTACCTCTTAGGTGATTTATTTGCTCATCCCACACATCCTAGCTACAAACCTTAAACTATAAATATCTCAGCAGCTGAGACTCACATTATTTTTAACACTTATTTCTTTAGTGTTCTAGTTCGCCTGACAGAATACCAAGCCATTTAACAAAATGAATCCAGCTGAGATGACTACACTTCTACAGACTCTAACTCAAAGAGTAGATTCCTTGACTGAAGGGTTAAATACACTTAGAGCTGAAAACACTGCACTCAAAGCTTACATTAAGGATTATATTGAGACAAAGTTACATACTCCTGAAACACAAGTCAGTTTACCTGAAAAATTTTATGGTGATAGGGCACACTATAGGGACTTTAAGAATGCATGCTTACTTTTATTTACATTGAAAACCCAATCTTACCCCACTGACAGGATCAGAGTCTTAACAACCATATCTTTCCTAAGGGGGGAACCACGTAGTTGGGCAAACAGTTTTTTTGAATCTAATGACACCATATTAGACTCTTTGGAGAATTTCTTCTCTGCAATGGGTCAATTATACGAAGACCCATTTAAGCAACAAACCGCAGAAACTGCCCTTAGGGCACTTAAACAAAAAAAAAAGAATGGTGGAAGATTATATAGCAGACTTTAAGAGGTGGGCAAAAGACTCTGAGTGGAACAATTTATCCTTAAGGAATCAGTTCCGCCTGGGTCTTTCAGACGCGGTTAAGGATGAATTGTCCCGAACTGATATGCCCCCCACTCTAGAGGGTTTGATAAATCTAAGCATCACAATAGATAGACGCTTACGAGAAAGACAACATGAACGATCATATCCTGATTCTTACTCAAACAAAACCACTAGTGTTACACCCTCTATATCCTCTGCAAAGTCCCACTCTGAGCCAATGGATATTGGGTTCCTAAAAGCCCCTTTATCCGCACAAGAAAAGACTAGAAGGAGAGAAAATAATCTCTCTCTCTACTGTGCGTCAGATGAGCATACAGTAAAAGAATGCCCAGTTCTCCAAAAATCTAACAGGGGTAAGTCCCTATTATTTTCCTCTTGTTGCAATACATATGATAGTAGAAGTGCCTATTGTAAACTTTCACTTCTTTTCCAGTGGGATCTCCATCGTCTCCACGTCCCCGCAATTATTGACTCAGGAGCTACTGCCTGCTATATTGATAAAGAATATACACTTAGAAATAAAATTCCACTTATGCAGAAAAAGTCTCCTGTTTTATTAAGAGGAATTGATGGTAACCCTATCTCATCAGGTCCAGTAGCTTATCAAACTATTCCTCTCTTAGTTAGTTCCACAGATCATCATAGAGAATACCTTACATTTGATGTAATCTCCTCCCCGGTTTCTCCGGTTATACTTGGTTTAAATTGGTTAACCTTACATAATCCCACTATCTCCTGGGACACTCTCTCTGTAACTTTTGACTCAAAATTCTGTTCAACAACTTGTTTCCCTATCAGTATTATGCACACTTCCACCACTGACTTAGATTTCCAGTTACCTAATGAGTATAAGGATTTTGCTGATGTTTTCTCCAAAACTGAATCTGAAACTCTTCCACCTCACAGGAAATACGACTGCCCCATAGAGCTAGTCCCTGGAGCACAG
Source organism: Bombina bombina (assembly GCF_027579735.1). Classification (NCBI taxonomy): domain Eukaryota; kingdom Metazoa; phylum Chordata; class Amphibia; order Anura; family Bombinatoridae; genus Bombina; species Bombina bombina. Next base: position 1,379,885,282 of record NC_069500.1, read on the forward strand.
ATTCCTTATGGCCACATTTTCCCCCTATCTAAACCTGAACTTACACACCTTAAAACTTATTTAGAGGATAATTTAAGGAAAGGTTACATACGGCCCTCTACCTCACCAGCTGGTGCCGGTATGTTTTTTGTAAAAAATAAAGACGGCAGTTTACGCCCCATAGTTGACTACCGACAGCTTAATAAGGTGACAGTAAAAAATCGCTACCCCTTACCGCTTATCCCAGAGTTAATAGAGAGATTGGAAGGGGCTAAATTTTTTACAAAATTAGATCTAAGGGGAGCGTACAATCTAATCCGAGTAAGAAGTGGTGATGAGTGGCTGACGGCTTTTCGTACTCGCTACGGCCTGTACGAATATACCGTGATGCCGTTCGGGCTATGTAACGCCCCGGCCACTTTCCAACACCTAATAAATGACTTATTCAGAGATTTCCTTGACGTTTTCTTAGTCATTTATTTGGATGACATTCTGATCTACTCAAAAACTTTCACCCAGCACATATCACATGTCAGACAGGTACTTTCTAGATTAAGAACTAACTACCTATATGCAAAACCTGAGAAATGCATATTTAATTCTAATAAAATAACCTTCTTAGGCTACGAGATAAGTTCTATGGGTATACGTATGGAGGAAGGTAAAATTCAGGCGATTATTGATTGGCCTGTCCCCAAATGCAGAAAAGAGGTTCAGAGTTTTCTCGGTTTCGCGAACTTTTATCGCAAATTTATTAAAAACTTCTCTAACATTGTTAAACCCTTAACAAATCTGACTAAACAAAATGTACCTTTCCATTGGGATCAGCTTACTCAAAAGGTTTTTGAAGATCTAAAAAACAGGTTCACAACAGCTCCTATCCTCAAATTTCCTAATCCTGAATTACCTTTTGTTCTCGAGGTAGACGCTTCTGATGTCGCCGTGGGAGCCGTGCTCTCTCAACGCCAAGGTCTAGATCAACCTCTCCATCCAGTGGCCTTCTTTTCTCACGGTTTGTCCCCCCTGAACAAAACTACCCTATTGGGGATAAAGAGCTTTTGGCCATCAAGATGGCACTTGAACACTGGCGACATCTCTTGGAGGGTACCAAGATACCAACTTTAATTTATACAGACCACCGTAATCTGCAATATCTCAAATCCACAAAGACTCTGTCGGCCAGACAGGTACGATGGAACCTTTTTTTTTTCTAGATTCAATTATCAGATTGTTTATCGTCCCGCAAACAAAAATCATAAGGCAGATGCACTATCAAGGCTTCCAATGTATGTCCGTTCAAAGTCCTCGGTAGAAAGTATTATACCTCCTGAAAATTTCATCTCCTTTGTTATTAACTCCGAATCTTACCTAAAGGGAGAACAACTAAATGATACAAACAAACCTTTACATCTACTACAGAAAAGAAGTAACGGTCTCTACTATTTCCAGGACAAATTGTACATTCCACCTACTCTACGTCAGATGGTTCTTGAATCCTCACATGACTCTTTACTCGCAGGTCACCCTGGTGTTAGGAAAACCCAAGAACTTATAGGGAGGAATTACTGGTGGCCGGCTATGTCGCGCGATGTGAGGACCCATATACTCTCCTGTAGAAAATGTACCATATCGAAGAGGTCAAAACATTCTCCTTATGGCTTATTAATTCCTCTTCCTACACCCAGTAGGCCTTGGCTAGATATCGCCGTTGATTTACCTAAATCAATGAATAACACAACCATCCTGGTTATTGTTGACCTATTTAGCAAAATGTGTCATTTCGTTCCATATCACAAACTTCCGACAGCATCTGAAACCATCCAACTTCTCATCTCTAATGTCTTTAAATATCACGGAATACCTGATAGCATCACCAGTGACAGAGGAACTCAATTCTCTAGTAAATTGTGGTCTGAGTTTTGTAAAACCTTTGGAATAAATAAAAGATTAAGCACCGCATACCATCCTCAGTCAAATGGCCAAACTGAAAGATCAAACCAGTGGCTAGAACAATTTCTCAGAACGTATTGCGCATCTCAACCTCAAAATTGGTCCACTCATCTATCGTACGCTGAGTTCTGTTTTAACAATACCGTTCACTCCACTACAAAAGAAACCCCCTTTTTCGTGAATTATGGGTTCCATCCAAGGTTTCAAATTCTACCTAATCTCCAGACTCCCTCATTGACTGTTTCAGAACTAGCTGATATGATTTCTTCTAATTTCACTACCATAAAGGCCAGTATCGATGAGGATAAAAGAACTCAAAAGTATTATTATGATAGGAAAAGGACTCCGTCACCGGTCTATTCTGTAGGTGACTTGGTGTGGTTATCCACGAAGAACCTCAACATGAACACCCCTTCTAAAAAACTCTCACCTCTGTTCATAGGGCCTTATCCTATATCTCACATCGTTAACCGGAATGCTGTTCGTCTCCAACTTCCAGATTCCTTCAAGATTCATTCTACCTTTCACGTTTCGCTGATAAAACCCTACAGAGCTCTCAGGGATACTCTTCCTTCTTCTTTGGCTGTCCCGTTGGTAGTGGATCCAAACACCGAATATGAAGTACACTCCATCCAGGACTCGAGACTTTCCCGTGGAATCCTCCAATATTTGGTCCGATGGAAGGGCTATTCTCCAGAGGATGACTCCTGGGAGCCTGCCTGCAACATATCTGCTCCCAGACTTGTAGCCTTATTCCATCGTAGGAACCCAGATCGCCCTCGACCTTGAGCCCCGGGGTTGCTCCTTGAAGGGGGGGTCCTGTCAGGATCCTCCTAGCTGACAGCCTAATTTTCTTTGACATTATACTGTTTCTTTAAATTTCAATTATCTTTTCCAGCCAGCCTATAAATCTCCCAGTATCCTTTACTTCATTGCTTGGTATTGGATTTTTCCTCATCTAGCTACTGAACAACACGCAGTTGTTACTAACCTAAAGCCATTTTGATCTTTGTCTATTTTGATTGCTGTCAAGTTCAAGTTTATTATCCTCACTTGCCTGCATACCTCAACCAGGCTCCGCTATTAGCACTAAGCGTAGCAACTCTCCTACGTTTTTTCCCGGATCTCTTTCTCAGCCAGCAGTACAGGGATTCCTCCGCGGTGACGTCACACGCCAACTTCACGGAACTCACCAGCTCCTCACTGCTTCTACCGCTCCGGATTTTTACACACAGGTCAGTCAACTTGCCTTCCTGACTACCAAAGCAAACTCTGTAGTATACTCTAGCTTCACTGTTTTGATAAATATCGCTGTACCACCAACGACTTGTGTGTATATACTAGTGACATTCCATTCTCTCTAGTCTGCCTTATGAAATGTGTTACTAGCAATGCCGGTTTATAATACATTTACTGCCTTTATATTTTTTCCCTATTTTTTCTTTGCATATTAAGTTTCTCATATTGGTTGGCGGAATAGTTCCCTGCTGCACATATTTCACACTGTGATACAAGATGCAGGAATAGAGTTCTATTTTCCAGTATTCCAATTACAATAAATGCTATTTGTTAATGGGGTTTGCAAATCACCTCTTAGGTGATTTATTTGCTCATCCCACACATCCTAGCTACAAACCTTAAACTATAAATATCTCAGCAGCTGAGACTCACATTATTTTTAACACTTATTTCTTTAGTGTTCTAGTTCGCCTGACACTCACAAAGAGATTGGCCAATCCGAGACATGTGGTACAGAACTGATCGGACAAAACCGGAACTAGTTTTTCACATATAAAGTATCTGGAACAACGCTCTCCACCTGATTGGTCGGATTGGAACACATGACTACGCATCGTCTGGCAGACCTTAAAGGGAACTATACAGAATCGGGACTCGAAAGGGAACTTCATCATTACTTCATTTTGATTGGTTAAATAACTTTTAACTTGTTTATACCGATCCGATTTGGCTAATTATTGAGATTTTGAGCGAAATAGCTTAAGCATATACAAAAAATGCATCACTCTCAAAACACAATCGGATAGGGATAAAAACAAAAATAAAATGTTTTATTTGTGAGTCCTATTCCGATGTTTATCACCGGAACAGGAACAATGATTACCTGTATAAATACACCTGTAATACTCCTAAGGCAGCACTTCCAATTGTTTTTTACTGCTCTTGAAAAAGACGATTCAGTCGTTGAAACGCGTAGAGCCAAGCCAAAAAGAGCCTTTTAATTATGTTTTAATAAATATTTGTTTGTTACAACAAGTATTTTGCTGCCTTTCTTGGAAGTAATTTAAAGCTACCTACCACTTTTTGAGGAGCCGGATTCCGAATTTATCGGAGTGAGTATATTGCACATTTTATTCAGCAAAAGATACAATTACCTGCAGTGCAATTTCCATTATCTACAGATACTAAAGCACAGTGTGGGAAAACTGGGACAGAGATCCTTTTGAAGAAGCTGAACTCTGAAATTTTTCGGAGTGAGTATACTGCACATTATTTTGTTGTTAACTCCTGCAAATCACAAGTTAAGTTTTTCAGTGTGCACGTCAATATACACGAGATTCAAGACCAGCGCCTCTATACATTTGATCTATACTCAATGTTTAAAACATTGAGGGACCATTGGGAAACTGCTTTAATTGCCTTGTCGGCATCGCAGCCCGACAATCCATTGGAATGTTGTAAAAAAGGGGCGTGTATGAGCAATGCCGGGGGGGGGGGGAGCCCTATTCAAAGTATGCTTACATGGCGCAAACCGTGCGCTCACTAAAATAAAATTTGTTTCAGTGTAGGCACACTTCAAATATTGCAGTGGGGACTTACGTTTTACTACAACTACACTAACTAGCTCAGCTGATGTTTGTCTCGGCACTTGCTAACTGGCAAGACAAACATGGCCGCTACCACCCTCGCAACCATGAACATATTGATCTTGTGTTGATGTGTCCAATAGCTACTCCAACTAGCATGCCTCGCTAGCTCCCCCTGAACGCCTATTTCTATGTCACGCCTAACTTACAAACTCCCTGCTCCGCCTTGCTACCTCCCCCCGACCGCCTACACCTACGTCACCCCTAACCTACATGCCCCCAGAACACCAAGATAAGTCTGTAATACCGCCTACACTGGCGTAATGTCAAAGCAACACTCCCCTCTAACACCCATCTTGCTGCCTAAAGTAATAAACCATATTATAACTATATAGCTATGTCTCTAAAGTTATCATCAATGTTTAAATAATGTGTCACAGAGAAGTGATAAAACTCCGGTGGTACTGGCTAAACCTGCTCAGCCTATCTGGGATTCTGGAACTTAGTGCCAGCTGGAATTGAGCCCCAGACCACCAGCGGATCAGAAAAACCTCCTTGACCGGTGGTCAGTGGCTCAATTCCAGTCCAGCACTGAGTTCTAGGAGGTAGGATAGGCCAAGGAGATTTTGCCGCTCCTCCAACACCAGTGGTCTTGGGTTTAATTCCAGTCCAGCACTGAGTTCCAGGAGCCCGTATAGGCCAAATAGGTTTTGCTGGTGCCGCCAGCGTTTTAGCACATCTCTGTGACAAAATATGCATTATCATGTAAAATGTAGTTTCGGAGATATCTTAAAAGAAATTATGCTATTATTTCAGACATAAAGATATATTTGAAAATATATGTATATGTTTCAAATAATATTAAGCAAACATTAAATCCATTTAAAGATATCTACAATAATTTAAATAATATGCATTGTACATGACAAAGCATATTATTTAAACATTAACCCCTAATCTTCTATAACCTAAAACTAACTGTAGAAGCTAAGGTCCAAAATATAAATATTCAATATTTAAATGATGCATTGTTATGTACAATGCATAATCTTTAAATATTTGCATATAGATTAAAATGGGATTAATGTTGTTTGTTGTGTTTATTATTTGTAATTGAAGACAGTATAAATAATATTATAGATATACATAACTGCATGCCTGTTATGTAAATATATAATTTAATGATACTGACTACTGTAACATAAATATATATATATATATATATATACAGTATATATATATATATATATATATATATATATATATATATATATATATATATATGTGTGTTATCACTGATAAACACAACAAGCTTACATTAACACATTGTAATGTATATGCAATAGTTAAACCATTATGCAATATACATGCATAACTGTTTAAATACTGAATACCAATGCAAGGCCTGACTACATTATATCTACAATCTTTGAAATAAAATGCATGGTTATGGATAATATATATTAGTTTAAGTATTGGATATATAAATTAAAATGTAGATATTCTTGCTTGATGCATTTATTATTGTAAATAAAAATATATTTTTTAAACTAGATATTTATGTTACAAAAGACTGTTGCATTATACTTATAGTATCACATAACTGCATGCCTGTTATGCAATAAAACAATTGTAACACTAATGCCTTTTGTAACATGAATATACATGAATATACATTTTAAAAGATATATTTATATTTAAAATAAAAAGTACAACAAGAAAAAAACAATACATATTAGTTTATATACAATAGAAAAAAGAATATACATCATACATAAGAATGCATAATATTTTAAAAATTGTTGATAAATACACTACCAAAGGACCAGAAAATAAAATAGATTTGCATAATCAATAAATTCATAATAACAAGACAATGCAATATCTGAACTGCAAATGAGTAGTAGATTTTTTTCTGACAAAGTTTTGTTATATCTATTTCTACTCTACCTGTATGATGTGACATCTATCAGCCAATCACAAATGCATATACGTATATTCTGTGAATTCTTGCACATGCTCAGTAGGAGCTGGTGACTCGAAAAGTGGAAAATATAAAAAGGTTGTGCACATTTTGTTAAAGGAAATAAATTGGAAAGTTGTTTAAAATGTAATGTTTTATTTTTACTTGAGTGTCCCTTTAATCCCTAAACAGCCCTAATCTAATCACCTAATCAACCCTAATACAGGTATGAGGGGGGTTAGGTAATTAAGGGCTAATAAATGGTAACCATGAGGGGTGGTTAGTTGATTGAAGCCTACAAATTCCTAAATAAAAATAATCACCCAATCAACCCATATACAGGTATGGGGGGTGGTTAGGAGATTAAATCGGCATAGGGGGTTGATAGTTAGCACTTGCGGTGGGTTCATGGTGGTGCAGGGGGTTAATAATCAGAACTTGAGGTGAGTTCATGTCAGCATAAGAGTTTAATAGCACTTGCAATGGGTTCATAGTGGCATAGGTGGTTAAAAGTTATAACTTGCGGTGGGTTGATAGCGACAGGGGGTTAATCATGGCGGTGCAGGGGGTTAATAGTTAGAACGTGTGGTGGGTTCATGTCGGCGCAGGTGTTAATATATAGTACTTGCGGTTTTATGTGGTGGTTTAAAGGTTAATAGTTATCGATTTGCGGTGGGTATGTGGCAATTTAGATATTTAGAAGTTTAGTGTTAGTGTGCGATCGTGGGGTACTTCGGTTTAGTGGTATTAGGATTAGCAATTAAGCAGGCAGCAGTAATATTCCAGGGATCATTTACTATACATCACCAATATGGTCGGCAATTCTGGGTGTTGCTTAAGCTAGCCTCGCCACCAATGACATGTGTAGTAAAAGCCTCTCATTGATGCAGCTATGTCAAGAGCTTGGAATATTCCGACAAGCTCACTTGACATAGCGGCGGATCACTTGGAAAATTTCACCGCCTCGTAGCCTCAATGTTTTACTAAATTAATTTATTTGAATTAAAAAAACAAACATTCAAACATATAAATAATGCATTTAATACTACCGTGATAGTTATGAGAATCAACATTTGAAACGTAAAAAATCACTAATTAGATGTCAGATCTTATAGAAGGTAAAATGTAGTTTGAAAAAAACAAAAGTTGAATATTTAGTAAACATTTGACATTTTATCGGAAAAAGCACAGGGTGATGTGGACCTCGAATGCATATATTCAACTTGTTGGAACATATTTCTATGGGAAATATTTTTAATCCCAGAGAGATTAGCCTTTAAAAATCAATGATTCCGCTGATGCTTTTTACTATGAGGGGTATGATATATTGAACTTTGAGGAACTATACCCTCATGGACTTTTTGCCTATACCATTGTGGTACCATAGCTCCATGTATTTTTTTATTTGTTGCTTAAAATATTCTGTAGTATGACTTTTTGATTACCTTATATATTTTAATAGGGAGTTAAATTAAAAAGCAGTTGTATTCTGGACAAAGGTCTGTGTTTGTTTTTGATTTATACTTTGAGCGAGTGCTAGATAGTAATACACTTTTTCTTTTAATATTTAGCCATATAGAGTATCCCGCCAAAGTGAGTACACGCCTCCCATTTTTGTAAATATTTCATTATATCTTTACATGTAACAACAGTGAAGAAATTACACTTTGCAACAATGTAAAGTAGTGAGTGTACAGCCTGTATAGCAGTGTAAATTTGCTGTCCCCTCAAAATAACTCAGCACACAGCCATTAATGTCTCAATCGTTGGCAACAAAAGTGAGTACACCCCTAAGTGGAAATGTCCAAATTGGGCCAAAGGTGTCAATATTTTGTGTGGCCACCATTATTTTCCAGCACTGCTTTAACCCTCTTGGGCATGGAGTTTGCCAGAGCTTCACAGGTTGCCACTGGAGTCCTCTTCCACTCCTCCATGGTGACATCACAGAGCTGGTGGATGTTAGAGACCTTGCTTCCCCCAACTTCTGTTTGAGGATGCCCCACAGATGTTCAATAGGGTTTAGGTTTGGAGACATGCTTGGCCAGTCCATCACCTTCACCCTCAGCTTCTTTAGCAAGGTAGTGGTCGTCTTAGAGGTGTGTTTGGGGTCGTTATCATGTTGGAATACTGCCCTGCGGCCCAGTCTCCGAAGGGAGGGGATCATGCTGTGCTTCAAGTTCAGTATGTCACAGCACATGTTGGCATTCATGGTTCCCTCAATGAACTGTAATTTGGTCTCATCGGACCACAGAACATGGTTCCAGTAATCCATGTCCTTAGTCTGCTTGTCTTCAGCAAACTGTTAGCAGACTTTCTTGTTCATAATCTTTAGAAGAGGGACAGCCATGCAGACCAATTTGATGCAGTGTGCGGCGTCCGGTCTGAGCACTCACAGGCTGACCCCCCACCCCCTTCAACCTCTGCAGCAATGCTGGCAGCACTCATACGTCTATTTCCCAAAGACAACCTCTGGTTATCACGCTGAGCACGTGCACTCAACTTCTTTAGTCAACCATGGCGAGGCCTGTATAGTCTTGCCCATCGTGCTGCAGCTCAGTTTCAGGGTCTTGGCAATCTTCTTATTGCCTAGGCCATCTTTATATAGAGCAACAATGATATTTTTCAGATCCTCAGAGAGTTCTTTGCCATGAGGTGCCATCAGGGCCAGTGCTAGGATTTTTGGCTACACAGGCAAAGACACATTTTGACACCCCCCACCCCCCCCAAAAAAAAAGATGTGCTAAGCACCTATAGATTGCTATTTTATTTAAAATGATTGAGAACATTGATATCTGTTATCACATTAAACTGATTTATTATAACTGTAATAGCTATAATGGTTAATTTCGGCATGACAATGTGCCAACATGGTGGCTCTGCACAACACGCATTTATACATACATACACACACACACACACACACACACACACACATTTATACATACATACACACACACACACATTTATACATACATACATACACACACACACATTTATACATACATACATACACACACATTTACACATACATACATACACACACTTACACATACATACATACACACACACACACACACTTACACATACATTCATACACACACACACATTTACACACACATTTATACATACATACATACACACACACACACACACATTTATACATACATACATACACACACACGCATTTACACACAAATTTACACATACATACACACACACACTTACACATACATACATACACACACACACACACGCATTTACACACACATTTATACATACACACTTATACATACACACATTTACACACACATTTATACATACACACACATTTACACACACATTTATACATACACACTTATACATACACACACACACTTACACATACATACACACACACACACATTTACACACACATTTATACATACACACTTATACATACACACACACACATTTACACACACATTTATACATACACACACATTTATACATACACACACACATTTACACACACATTTGTACATACACACACACACACATTTACACACACATTTATACATGCACACACACACATTTACACACACATTTGTACATACACACACACATTTATACATACACACACACACACATTTGTACATACACACACATTTATACATGCACACACACATTTACACACACTTTTATACATACATACACATATCGACACAAAAACAACCACATATACATTTATATATACATATTTACACACACATTTATACATACACACATTTGTACATACACACACACACACACACACATTTATACATACACACACACACACACATTTGTACATACACACACATTTATACATTCACACACACATTTATACATACACACACACACACACACACATTTATACATACACACACATTTATACACACACACACACACACATTTATACATACACACACACATTTACACACACATTTATACATACATACATACACACACACACACATTTCTGGGTGTTGCTTAAGCTAGCCTCGCCACCAATGACATGTGTAGTAAAAGCCTCTCATTGATGCAGCTATGTCAAGAGCTTGGAATATTCCGACAAGCTCACTTGACATAGCGGCGGATCACTTGGAATATTTCACCGCCTCGTAGCCTCAATGTTTTACTAAATTAATTTATTTGAATTAAAAAAACAAATATTCAAATATATAAATAATGCATTTAATACTACCGTGATAGTTATGAGAAACAACATTTGAAACGTAAAAATCGCTAATTAGATGTCAGATCTTATAGAAGGTAAAATGTAGTTTGAAAAAAACAAAAGTTGAATATTTAGTAAACATTTGACATTTTATCGGAAAAAAGCACAGGGTGATGCGGACCTCGAATGTATATATTCAACTTGTTGGAACATATTTCTATGGGAAATATTTTTAATCCCAGAGAGATTAGCCTTTAAAAATCAATGATTCCGCTGATGCTTTTTACTATGAGGGGTATGATATATTGAACTTTGAGGAACTATACCCTCATGGACTTTTTGCCTATACCATTGTGGTACCATAGCTCCATGTATTTTTTTATTTGTTGCTTAAAATATTCTGTAGTATGACTTTTTGATTACCTTATATATTTTAATAGGGAGTTAAATTAAAAAGCAGTTGTATTCTGGACAAAGGTCTGTGTTTGTTTTTGATTTATACTTTGAGCGAGTGCTAGATAGTAATACACTTTTTCTTTTAATATTTAGCCATATAGAGTATCCCGCCAAAGTGAGTACACGCCTCCCATTTTTGTAAATATTTTATTATATCTTTTCATGTAACAACAGTGAAGAAATTACACTTTGCAACAATGTAAAGTAGTGAGTGTACAGCCTGTATAGCAGTGTAAATTTGCTGTGCCCTCAAAATAACTCAGCACACAGCCATTAATGTCTCAATCGTTGGCAACAAAAGTGAGTACACCCCTAAGTGGAAATGTCCAAATTGGGCCAAAGGTGTCAATATTTTGTGTGGCCACCATTATTTTCCAGCACTGCTTTAACCCTCTTGGGCATGGAGTTTGCCAGAGCTTCACAGGTTGCCACTGGAGTCCTCTTCCACTCCTCCATGGTGACATCACAGAGCTGGTGGATGTTAGAGACCTTGCTTCCCCCAACTTCTGTTTGAGGATGCCCCACAGATGTTCAATAGGGTTTAGGTTTGGAGACATGCTTGGCCAGTCCATCACCTTCACCCTCAGCTTCTTTAGCAAGGTAGTGGTCGTCTTAGAGGTGTGTTTGGGGTCGTTATCATGTTGGAATACTGCCCTGCGGCCCAGTCTCCGAAGGGCTGTGCTTCAAGTTCAGTATGTCACAGCACATGTTGGCATTCATGGTTCCCTCAATGAACTGTAGTTTGGTCTCATCGGACCACAGAACATGGTTCCAGTAATCCATGTCCTTAGTCTGCTTGTCTTCAGCAAACTGTTAGCAGACTTTCTTGTTCATCATCTTTAGAAGAGGGACAGCCATGCAGACCAATTTGATGCAGTGTGCGGCGTCCGGTCTGAGCACTGACAGGCTGACCCCCCACCCCCTTCAACCTCTGCAGCAATGCTGGCAGCACTCATATGTCTATTTCCCAAAGACAACCTCTGGTTATCACGCTGAGCACATGCACTCAACTTCTTTAGTCAACCATGGCGAGGCCTGTATAGTCTTGCCCATCGTGCTGCAGCTCAGTTTCAGGGTCTTGGCAATCTTCTTATTGCCTAGGCCATCTTTATATAGAGCAACAATGATATTTTTCAGATCCTCAGAGAGTTCTTTGCCATGAGGTGCCATCAGGGCCAGTGCTAGGATTTTTGGCTACACAGGCAAAGACACATTTTGACACCCCCCACCCCCCCCCAAAAAAAAGATGTGCTAAGCACCTATAGATTGCTATTTTATTTAAAATGATTGAGAACATTGATATCTGTTATCACATATCCGATAATATCCAAAGAAGACTTGGAGAAGAGGCAGAAGTTAGGGCACAGACATAGACTAAAGATCATGGCATACGTGGTGACAAAAGATGGTAAGAGGCAATTACTGGATGGCTAGTGAATAACTAAAGCAGATCAAAGATGACAGACAAAGGCCATTGAGTCTAAATTTGAAGGTAATGGTCAAGACATTAGTGCAATAAGGCAGATAACGGTCAGCAAGTAAGAACAGGCAGATAATGTCTACAAGGGCAAACAGTAGAGAAAATGGGTAGCAGGTGCAATATAGCAGGTATATGGCCTGCAGGAACTGCATAACAATGACTAGCTTGTATTGTAAAGCATGTAATGGTCTGCATAGGCTATATAGCAGTCAGATAATGACCTGCAGGTACTGCATAACAAACAATGACTAGCTGGTATTGTAAAGCATGTAATGGTCTGCATAAGCTATATAGCAGTCAGATAATGACCAGCAGGTACTGCATAACAAACAATGACTAGCTCGTATTGTAAAGCATGTAATGGTCTGCATAGGCTATATAGCAGTCAGATAATGACCAGCAGGTACTGCATAACAAACAATGACTAGCTGGTATTGTAAAGCATGTAATGGTCTGCATAAGCTATATAGCAGTCAGATAATGACCAGCAGGTACTGCATAACAAACAATGACTAGCTGGTATTGTAAAGCATGTAATGGTCTGCATAGGCTATATAGCAGTCAGATAATGACCAGAAGGTACTGCATAACAAACAATGACTAGCTGGTATTGTAAAGCATGTAATGGTCTGCATAGGCTATATAGCAGTCAGATAATGACCAGCAGGTACTGCATAACAAACAATGACTAGCTGGTATTGTAAAGCATGTAATGGTCTGCATAAGCTATATATCAGTCAGATAATGACCAGCAGGTACTGCATAACAAACAATGACTAGCTGGTATTGTAAAGCATGTAATGGTCTGCATAAGCTATATAGCAGTCAGATAATGACCAGCAGGTACTGCATAACAAACAATGACTAGCTGGTATTGTAAAGCATGTAATGGTCTGCATAAGCTATATAGCAGTCAGATAATGACCAGCAGGTACTGCATAACAAACAATGACTAGCTGGTATTGTAAAGCATGTAATGGTCTGCATAAGCTATATAGCAGTCAGATAATGACCAGCAGGTACTGCATAACAAACAATGACTAGCTGGTATTTTAAAGCATGTAATGGTCTGCATAAGCTATATAGCAGTCAGATAATGACCAGCAGGTACTGCATAACAAACAATGACTAGCTGGTATTGTAAAGCATGTAATGGTCTGCATAGGCTATATAGCAGTCAGATAATGACCAGCAGGTACTGCATAACAAACAATGACTACCTGGTATTGTATAGCAGGTAATGCATGCACCAAAACGCCAACCTACCTCTCTCACTGTCTTTCAGTATTGCGGTGCCGGACCGGTCTCTCTGGCCATCTGGGTGGGTCACTGGTTGGACTTCCCTCACGTGGCTCAGCCTCAAATTCAATTTCAAAATCATAGTGTGTGAGAGTGTGACAACTACAGTCACGAGGCGTGCCGCGCCAGCATCCTCACACATTTGTTTCCCTCTCACAGCTGTCCGCCTGAGCCGTCTCCAGCACTGACTGATTCTGTGCTGTGCATGTGACGCACGCACAGACAGACAGTCTCTCAGTCAGATAGGTGGCGTTACTCTGAGTGCCGATGCACGGCAGCGGAAGTCAATGAGTTGACTCGATAAGCATTCTGAACTGCCGACTGCCAGTGCCCACAAACGCCCTCCTGACCCCTGCCCAGTGCCCATGAGTGTAAAGTGTCTGGACAGTGAGTGTCCTGTTCTGAGTGACTGACATACAGTGAGTGAATAGTGTGCCACCCGTGCGTGCATACATTTTTCACTTCTCAGCTGCTTTGCCAATGCCAGCAGCCAGGCAGATCCGGCGCCCCCTGCACTGCCTATATGCAAGCGCCAGCCCTGGGAGCCATGTTGAACTTCCAGTGACCAGTATGAGAGTGATAACACTAAATTTAACACACCTGCTCCCCATTCACACATGATACCTTGTAACACTAATGAGTCACATGACAACGGGGAGGGAAAATGGCACATTGGGCCCAATTTGGACATTTCCACTTAGGGGTGTACTCACTTTTGTTACCAATGGTTTAGACATTGGATAACACTGATTTAAATAGATCATGCAGTTTTAAACAACTTTGCCTTTTACTTCCATTATCAAATTTACAATTTGCGAATCTTGATCACTGTATGGCAACACTGTTTTCATTTGCAAACACTGCAGCCCTCTAGTGCTCAACAATGTATAACATTGTTAAAAACAATGTTGCAAACACTGATGCTATATCGTGCTTAGGACACGTGCACTCTCCTGAGTCCTCTATGGGTCTTTTCAAAGATACAAACATGAAATGATTCCTTATTTAAGTTACCTAGCATTGTTATGCATTACAGACACAGTTCTGTATGTCTTATGCAAAATGTCTGTTGGCAATAAAGATGGCAAAACCGAGTAAACCTTATAAAAGTCCAATTTCAGAGCTATAACGCAATCAAGCAGGGCTATCAGGTAAAGATGATCATGCCCCAACATTACAAAGAAGCACAGACTACAATATGCTTTAAGGGACAGTAATTTCAAAATTAAGCTTTTATGATTCAGATACAGCATGCAATTTAAAGAACTTTCCAGTTTACTTTGATTAATTTGCTTTGTTCTCTTGTTATCCTTTGTTGGAAATACTCAAGTAGGTTCAGGAGCTACAATGGGACCTAGCTGCTGATTGCTGAAAGTGTTGAAAGTGGAGGCGCTGTGTCACCTCCAGGGAACCAAGCTGCCCACGTTTGTTGATTTCACCTCCAAAATAAAAGAGCTCACAATAGTGTAGCAGATTTCAGACAATGTGATAGGTGCACAAACTGTTTATACTCGCAAGATTGCAGTTAAAATAAGCCTTTTATTAAAGTCATCACAAAGGTGTCTTCAGGTGCAGCTTCAGGTTTTATTTATAATAGAGCTCAACGCGTTTCAGCTAAAAGAAGCCTTTATCAAGAGCATAAAGTTAAATCACTGGAACAAATGGTTAGATAACCAGATAACCATTTTTTCAAGTGTCTAAACTCAAACTCAAATCTTTACAGCTACAGACAAACAAAGGAACATAGGGGGCGCCACATAGCGTATCACAATATCACCACTTTGTATTAAAGATTTAAATGTGCAATACTACTCACATTTAATAATCACCAATAGATGGTGATTAATCATAAGCATACTGAGCTCTCAGAACCACTCAGCTGGCTCACCTCCCAGCTGCAGGAACACTCAGGACGATCCACTGTTGTAAACCTCAGATAAAGGTAAGTCCTTTAACAAAGGCTTCCAAGTAGTGTGTAAAAGTTTAAAAACTTTATTAAAAAATCGACATGAGGTCAAAATTAAAAAGTACAAACTGCAACCGGTTTCTCAGCCTCCCAGTAGCGCATTGCTGCTCTTTCAAGAAAGGATACCAAAAGAATGATAGTAAAAGTAAATTGGACCAAAACAGGAGACAACTTTTAAAATTTGGTACAGCTCACTCGGCTATAAAAAAAATGTTAATATACAAAACAATAAGTGTCCATATAAGGCACCCAGTGGCAGAGAAGTATCAGAGATTAGGCAAATATCAAAACTAGATGGACAAACAAAGCACTTGCAAGGTACAAGGGAAAAAATGGTTTTAAGTTACTTGAACATTTTCAAATATGACTTGCACATTTAGGGCCAGACTACAAGTGGATCGCTAAATATCGCTTTTGGGAAAACTATATTAGCGCTCCACTGAGTAATGCCAGCGCAGGCGAATGTATGTTGGTATTACAAGTTTACAGCAATGAAGCATTGCGCTCACGAGAGTGCTTTTCCATAGGCTCCAATGGGAACCTCATTCTGATGCCGTCATACACTGCAAAGACCCAAAGCGCAGCGAAGGGGCTAAGTCACGCAGCGATGGCAGCAAATTGTAACTATATATGTACATCTTTATATACATATATATTTATGTGTTAATATGCGTATATACACATAGTAATACATAAATATATATATATGCACATAAGCATATTCATATACATTTAATGGGAAAACACAGTTCCCATAGACCACAATGTAAAGGCCACTAAGTGCAGTTTTTTTGTTGTTTTTTAATGCTAAAATAAAAAAAAAATAACACTTGATTTTGGGGGCATTTATATATAAAATAAATTAACCAGAGATCTGATCTGACTAATGGCTGGTTATTTATCGCACGCCCGTGAACGGGCAAATTTATGACTAAAATATGTAAATATTAAATAAAACAGCAATTCCAGAATACGTTTATGGCTGAATAATAAGTGTATTATTATGTTATATCATTTTTGAGCACTGGTTTTGTAACAGAAAAGGTTTGTGAAGTTTGAGGGCAGGTTTGGGGAATCAAAGTTATTCATAGATGAGAAAGCAAAAAAAAAAACCCTACTAGGATTTCCTTTGAAGACGAATAATGAAAGTCTTGCAAGGTGACATTTCATTTGGGAGTGCACAACAAAAGGAGCAACCGCCTGTGGTGTCAACTCTTCTTTTTAATGAGAAAAATAACATCAGGACGCAGCGTTATTATTCTAGCAGAAGCCACATTAATCACTTCTAACAAGCTGATATATAAAGGACAGATAGAATTTGTGATTCAGACTTAAACAGGACAAAATGCAATCAGCAGTTTTAAGTCACATCTGTTAGGAGCTCTTTATTGAATAGATTTCTAAAATAAAATCTGCATGTTTTATACCTTTTTAACAATTTTTTTTTAAATATATGAAAATGGGATATACTGTAGAAATATGTGTATTGCAACACTAGTAAAATGCTGCATTGATAACTTTTTATTCTCAACACTAGAATTAGGAGTCACAAGCTCAAGTTTGATGTTCAGAAGTAATTAGTAAAATGCATTGAGGCCGATTTATCAAATGCCGGGCAGACATGATTAGCGGTAGCGAATGAAGTCGGCCCGGCATCGCAAAATGCCAACAGCATACACTGGGGTTGTTTCCATTGAGCCGTTAAAAATGGATCCGTAAGCTACCGAAGCGGCCGACAGCTAAAAGTAAAAGTAAGTAGAGCTAAAAGTAAAATTACGGCTCCATTTTAGTACCAGGTTTCCATTGAAAAAGTTTCCACGTTGCATGCAGTCGCTCTTTTCGTGTAGGTGTAACCCAAACTTACACTACACTCGATCGCATATACAGTGCCACATACAAGTGTGGCGCGTATATTTTACCTGGCACTCGCTGTTAAAATAAAATAAAACACCTAACGCATGCGCAATATCTACCTCTCAACCACAACCTAATAACTAATGTATTAAGCCCTAATCCACCAAACCCCATATTGCAAAGTATCTATTTAAACTATTAACCCCTAATCGGCCAGCCCCCATATCAAAAAGTATCTATTTAAACTATTAACCCCTAATCTGCCATTCCCCACAATGCAATCAAGCTATTTAAACTATTAACCCCTAATCTCCCATACCCCCACAACGCAAATAATTAATCACTAAGCCCCCTAAACTAACACCCCCTAAATTAACCCCATTACATAAATTAAAATAATCCTAAATTACAATTAAAATAATACATCCTAAATTAAAATTAAAATAAAAAACCCAACATTACTTTAAAAATACAAAAAAACTAAATTTAAATTAATCTAAAATTACAAAAAATAAAAAAGTCTAACATTACATAAAATAATAAACCAAATGATCAAAAATAAAAAAGTATACCTAATCCCTATGAAAATAAAAAAGTCCCCCAAAATAAAAACACCCCCTAATCTAATACTAAACTACCAATAGCCCTTAAAATGGCCTTTTGTAGGGCATTGCCCTAAATTAAACAGCTCTTTTACCTTAAACAAAAACTGGATTCCCCCTAACAGTAAAACCCCCCCACCCATCAAACCCCCCAAAATAAAAAAAAACTAACACTAAAAAATCCTAAACTACCCATTGCCCCTAAAGGGGCATTTGTAAGGGCATTGCCCTTAAAAGGGCATTCAGCTCTTTTACCACCCATTAAATCACGGTTCCTGATTTAACTGAAGACCGACGACCAAGAAGCTGGAGACCGGCGACCACAGAGCCAAGGAGCGTGGAGGATCCTCTTCGTAGGATCACAGCTGTACACTGAATATTGAATGCAAGTTACGCATTTAAATATGGCGTACCTTGCATTCCTATTGGCTGATTTGATTCTTCAAATTCAAATTAGCCAATAGGATGAGAGCTACTGAAATCCTATTTAAACACGTAACTTGCATTCAATATTTAGTGTACGGCAGTGATCGTACGAAGAGGATCCTCCACGCTCCTTGGCTCCGCGGTCACCGGTCTTCAGTTCCTTGGTCGCAGGTCTTCAGTTCCACGGTCCTGGATGAAGATAGAAGGGGTCGGCGCTTGGAAGAAGACTTCACCGCCGGACTTCAGGAACCGTGAGTACCTATCTGGGGGTTAGACAGGCTTTTTTTTAAATTTTAACATTTATTTGTATTTTTTAGATTAGGGATTTAATGGGCGGTAAAAGAGCTGAATGCCCTTTTAAGGACAGTAAAATAGCTGAATGCCCTTTTAAGGGCAATGCCCATTCAAATACCACTTTAGGGGCAATAGGTAGTTTACGATTTTTTAGTGTTAGTTTTTATTTATTTTGGGGACTTTGGTGGGTGGGGGGTTTTACTGTTAGGGGGAACTTAGTTTTTTTTAAAGGTAAAAAAGCTGTTTAATTTAGGGCAATGCCCTACAAAAGGCCCTTTTAAGGGCTATTGGTAGTTTAGTATTAGGCTAAGGGGTGTTTTTATTTTGTTTTGCTTTTATTTTCATAGGGATTAGGTATCATTTTTTTTATTTTTGATAATTTTATTTATTATTTTATGCAATGTTTTTTGTAATTTTAAATTAATTTAAAGTAATGTTAGTTTTTTTATTTTAATTGTAATTTAGGATTCATTTATTTTATGTAATGGGGTTAATTTAGGGGGTGTTAGGTTAGGGGGCTTAGTGATTAGTTATTTGCGATGTGGGGGCATGGCAGATTAGGGGTTAATAGTTTAAATAGATACTTTGCGACATGGGGGCATGGCGGATTAGGGGTTAATAGTTTAAATAGCTACATTGCGTTGTGGGGGCATGGCGGATTAGAGGTTAATACATTTTTTTGCGGAAAGAGGGGTTTTGACGTGTCGGGTTATATTTCAATGGGAAAAAGGTCTCAAAAAGCACCTAGTTGAGCTGGGTGTAATTTTTGTTAATGTATCGGCCGCCTCCGACAGTGTATTAATGGTTTGCTCAGGCATTGGAAACCGGGTATAATTTAAAGATTAGTGGCTTCTGATACTTTGTATGGGACACAATAATGTTTTAATGACCATTGGAAACAGTCGGTGAACAATATTGTTTATATACAGCTTTTTTAACGGTTCGCGAGTACATGCAAACCTAATTATGGCTCAATGGAAACGAGCCCATGGTCGGCATTTACCATTGCACAAGCATTTCTAGTGAAATTCTTGTGCAATGCTGCCCCCTGCACATTTGCGGCCGCTAGCAGGCGGTGTCAATTATCCTGATTGTATTGGATCAAGATGAATGTAGTCCTAACTTCACGACCGCTGCTTCTTAACTTATGTTTCCGGCGATCCGCTGCTTGGTAAATCTACCCCATTGTTACCCATAAATGGCTAGATTACGAGTGGAGCCCTATTTAGTGCTCCCGTTCACACGTTAATATCTCTATACAGAGACTGTTTACGATGTTGGGTTGCACTCATATTATGACTTGAAAATAAAAAGTGTGCATGCAAGTGTAAACCAGATGTGCGCAAGAAGTGGAACTTCGAATATCATGACTGCGCTAACATATTCCCCCCTAGACATTAATGGAATGCAAAAACTGCAAAAAACAAACGACTGTGTTTAAGTGCACTAAACCCGACATGAAATATGAATGTTTCACATTCCAATGTTCTTCACATATAAGAATATGTCTTATATACTGTATATCTATCTATATGACACACATAAACTAGCTCTGTCTAGCTGTAAAAAACTATCAAAATGCACTGAAATTAGAGGTGACCTTAGATATTAGCATATGAGCCTAGCCTACCTAGGTTTAGTTTTAAACAAAGAATATCAATAGAACAAAGCAAATTTGATGCTAAAAGTAAATTAGAAATTTGTTTAAAATTACATGCTCTATCTGAATCATGAAAGTTTAATTTTGACAAGACTGTCCCTTTATTATCTCCTTCAACAATAGAAAGACTGTGTACAAAAGGCAGATTCAAAAATATACCTAACACCAGCAATACAATTTCCTTTAATAGTAATAACAACTCATTTTACAGCTGTTTATTTTGTTCTGTTGTGTAATGATAATAAACACTATCTTTATGATTACTATATAGCTCTGATTACACATAGTATGTTACTTGGACATTACCCATGGTGGATATCATAACCTAACTTCCTTTTGAGTAATATAACTCATATTAAGCGTGTCCATAAACAGTCTAATGAGCATTACTTGGCTGTTGGTCGGGGCATGTTCCGTTATCTAAATGACGCCAGTATAGTAAAAACAAGGAAAAGCTGTATTGCTGCAACTAAGATAATCAAATGGAATCAGCACAAACCTAATGACCTAAGGGGCAGTAAACACCTTGTAATTATACTTGCTAAAGAATAACATCAGCCAATGCTAATGTTTTGTTTAAAAAATTTTTTTGCTGCAATTGTTTTTTAATATCTAAACTTCAACCACCATATGCGTCATTTGGAGGAGCCAGTCAAGCTTTAGGGGCATTTTTATCAAGCTCCATATGGAGTCTAAATACCGCTGATCCATAACTTGTCCGCCTGCTCTGAGGCCGCAGACAGAAATCAACCTGATCGAATATGATAAGGTTGATTGACAACCCCTGCTAGCGGCCGCGAATCTGCAGGGGGCAGCATTGAACAAGCAGTTCACAAGAACTGCTGGTGCAATGATAAATCCAGACATTGTATGCTGTTGGCATTTATCGATGTGCGGCGGACATGATACGCAACTTTGTATAATGCCTGCTCGCACATTGATAAATATACCCTTAGTGTGCAACTGACAAGGATAGCCACATTCATGTTGTTAGTATAAAGTTCATTATTTTTCAGTACTTGTTATAGCTAATTAGGGAAAGATATATAGCTGAAAGGTTAACTCTGAGATGTCTGCAATGGGCTTTTTCAGTTCTAAAAATTAGAAAAGCCACAATTTTCAGAAATAAATAATGAAAGTATATTGCAAAGTTGTTTAACTATGCATAATTAAACCCTTTATAATCTCAAGGTCCCTTTAAAGATGATAAAAGTTTGTGATATTCAAATATGGCGAATAAACACCCTTTCAAACAGACTGGGTTTATCTATAGCCAAAAGTGCAATATTTAATTTTTCAGTATAGATAGCACTTTCAGCAGTGAAAATCAACTATTTAACAAACCAAATAAAGATAGGAGATATTAATAAACTGTTTCATAGATAGACATATTAAAGGGGAAAAAATGTACAATACAATGTCCCTTTAAATATAGATTAAATTATTTTCTTAAACATCATTTTTGTCTCTGCATTTGAACATAATATTGCAGAGTTCCAAGCCATCCACATTTTGCTGTCAGTGGTCAAGAGCTTTGTCTTGCTGCCCCTTTTGTCTCTTTTCCTACCCTATTTATTTTAAACTGGGGACTTTATAAACCCCACTCAGAATCACCCATCTCTGCTCATACCCCCCAGGTACATCCATCCATGTATTTCAACCTCCATCTCATGCAGCCAGACCCTGACTCCACCCCTTAATCTCTAATGACACTACCTAACCACATTGGCTCTACCATCAGTCTCCTGATCCCAAATGTCTGGATGTTTGCTACTGATCTAGCTCAGGTAACTTCATAGCAATCACTCCTTCATCTAAAGGTGGGCAAAATGCACTGCTCTACATCTGTACAGGGAAAATCCTTCTCTCAGCCACTATGGCCTTCCAATGCATCCACGGGTGTCCCCAGGAGGGGCGGGAGCAAAAAGAAACCAATTCAACCACAATAATATCAATAAAGGCAACAAACGTACAGTGCCAACACCAATGCTGTAGGGTGTGTAGCAGCGCAGGCACACAGTAAATAATTTACCCTCGGCACACACAAAAATGAAGCCATGAATGACAGGGGGCAGTGATGGAAATGGAGTGTACTACACTCAGAATAGCGCTAACGAAACACCACACAGCACAAGAAGTTTTGTAGATGGCGGCTAGATATTCAGTTGATAAGTGTCTGGGATTTTTTTTGTTTTTATTTTAACTTATTTTTAATACTACATTCATATAATCTCCACATTCCTACACCCTCACTCCCATTCTTTCATTCCCTTTAATACTTTCAGGCATTTTAAGTAAATGTATAGAATGAGCAAAAAATATCTATATGTATCTATCTATATGTATAAATCTATTGATGGTCATGTCCTGGGTCCTACCCTCCGTGCTGGGAATGTGTTACTATAGTCACTTCCCAACCTTAGGGTCCCTTCCTGGACAGACAATATACTATCCATGATTTATACACAGGCCATTAATATGGACCCTGAGGAAGTGACTAAGGAAATAACCCATCAGGGACAGTTGCTTGGAGCTCATGCTGCACGCTTAGAGACTTTGGATTAGAGAATGGACCAATTAGCTGATATGCTTAGGTTTCTCTGCCAAGCCAGTCAGGCTACTGCAGTTTGTTTCCAACCAACCACTCCTCTCACAGTTCGTTATCCTGGTCCTAAGTTACCCCTCTGGTTCTCCAGACGAGTGCAGGGGTTTTCTTAATCAGTGCCGTCTGCACTTTAAGACTGATTCTCAGACCTTTTCTACTTCTGATGCGCAAGTAACTTTTATCATCTGACTAATAAAGGGGAATGCTCTCTCCTGGGTTTCTCCTTTACTGGAAAAGAATGACCCAGTACTACATAATTCTAAGTCATTCCTCACTGCCTTACAAGAACATTCTCTACTTGAATTACAGCAGGGTACACAGTCGGTAGCCCAATATGCTGTAGACTTCTGTACCACAGAAAAAGACTGGAATACCGGAGCCCTGAAAAATGCATTTCCTTGAGGGCTCTGTGAGCGCATTAAAGGCAAAATGGTGTACAGGGAAACCCCAGCCTCCCTAGAAGCATTTATTTCACTTTGTGTTAAACTTGACTCACGCCACTTGGAAAGACAGATAGAAAAGAATTGCAGCCAAAAGACCTATAAACCCTTGATACGCATGGCTTCCCGCTTCAACTTTCCACCTTCCATAGTTACCTCCGCACCCTCTGAGGAACCTATGGAAATCAGATCCATTAATCTCTCTGATGCTGAAAAATTACGCAGATCAAACCTTGGCCTCTGTTTATATTGTGGCCTAAGGGGTCACCTCCTCAAGGACTATCTAACTAGGCCAGGAAAAAGCCAGGAATTAATTCTGTTTGGAGGGGCAGAATTAAGCAAGACATCTAAAACACTTCCCACAAAATCAAGAATATTAGTATCTCTCACTCTTTGCTATGCCACTATCCATGTACAGACCGTTGCTTTAATTGATTCAGGGGCTGCTGGAGTGTTTGTGGATGTCACTTTTGCCACTATGGAAGGTAAACCAGTTCAAGCAAAATCTCCACCCTCACAGATTTCAACAATTTCAGGACAACCACTAGGATCAGTCTAATTACCACACAAACCAAACCCATGATCTCCACTGTTAGGTTTATTTACACAGAGGTATTAACCTTTGATTGAGTCTCTTCACCCATGTTCCAGTTATCCTAGTCCTCCCATGGCTTCAACTTCACAATCCTGTCTTTAACTGGACTACAGGAGAATTATCATCCTGGGGTGATACTTGCTTTAACTGCTGTCTTCCATGTCTTAGTAAGAAGTATTGCACTACCTTGCTTGCTTCTATCTCCCCCACAACACTTCCATATATATATATATATATATATATATATATATATATATATATATATATATAAAGCTTTCCAAGATGTGTTTTCCAAACAGAACGCAGAAGTTCTACCTCCACATTGTAAATTGGACTGTACTATTAATTTATTACCCAGAGCTCAAATCTCTAAAGGAAAATCTTTTCCTATTCCTCAAATTTAGAGTGACGATTTATCTGCCCATCCTCTTCACCTGCTAGGGCAGGGTTCTTTTTTGTTAAAAAGAAGGATGGGGGTCTCAGACCCTGCATTGATTACCGGGAGTTGAATCACCACAATATTCACCAAACTTGACAACCATGGAGCCTACAATCTTATACGCATAAAGAAAGGAGATGAATGGAAGACAGCCTTCAATACTCGATGGGGCCATTTTGAATACCATGTAATGACCTTTGGACTCTGAAATTCTATATTAACATATTTGTTATCATTTACTTGGATGATATACTTATATTTTCCAAAAAAAACGATCCGAACACAAGCAAAATATCTGAATGGTGCTACAAAGGCTCCAGGAGAACCAACTTTATGCCAAGCTGGATAAATGCCAGTTTCACCAATCTTCTATTCTATTTCTGGGTTACATCATTTAATCCTTTGGATTTGCTATGGATCCCACTTAGTTGGCCACTATCCAGAAATGACCTCAGCCTAACTCTCTGAAAGGAGTACAACGGTTCTTAGGCTTTGCCAGCTATTATAGATTCTTCATTTGGGGGGTTTCCTCCATTACACCTATTGTGGCTCTCACTATGAAATCTACTTCCAGAAAAAAAATGGCTTAAAGAAGCCACAGAAGATTTACAAAATCTAAAACAGCTTTTTATTACTGCCCCAATTCTTCAACATCCATATCCTTCCCTGCAATACATCTTGGAGGTTGACGCTTTAGAAGTGGCTGTAGGGGCTATCCTTTCTCAGAGAAATCCTAATTCTGGGAAAATACATCCTGTAGCATTCATTCCAAATACATTTTTAAGGCTGAAAATAACTATGATGTCGCAAACAGAGAGCTTCTAGCTATCAAATTAGCCCTAACCGAATGGAGACACCTTCTTGAGGGTATTAGAGACTACACCTATAGCACTCTATGCCTGAACTAAATTAGGCAGCAGAATAAGAGCTAATAAAACATAACTTTTATTAAAGTCATTAAAAACTGTGACCCAACATGTGAATACACATTAAAAACATTAATAGAGCTGCTTGAGGGTACGCCCATGCCACTCCTTATCTTGACAGATCACAAAAATCTAATTTACCGACAAACTGCCAAATGTCAAGCCCGGTGGTCACTTTTCTTTTCCAGGTTCAACTTTAACTTATCCTACTTGCCTGGCTCCAAGAATATTTTTTTTTTAAAAAAGGATCCACCAAGGAAACAATGTTGATGTAGAATAAAACTTCACTTTTATTGTAAAAAATCCAGTAAAACGGTCATAAAGACAGCCAGGGGGACAATCACAAGGAGAAGAGTGTAAGCAACCGGCTTACGCGTTTCGGCCGCACCTGGCCGTAATCATAGCCTGCTGGTTACCTGCTACCTGTGCTCTTTAAAAATAGTAAAACCAATGCTTATTGGCTAATATAGAGAACACTCTCTGACTATACGTATCTATTAGCACTTATTTAAAGGCACACTGAAAATTGATAATATGTAGACTGAATAGATATACTAACCTCATAAATATATATGCATACATATAATAGAATAAATAACAATCGCCTAGATTTAGAGTTTGGCGTTAGACGTCAAAACCAGCGTTAGAGGCTCCTAACGCTGGATTTGGGCTACCGCTGGTATTTAGAGTCAGTCAGGAAAGGGTCTAATGCTCACTTTCCAGCCGCGACTTTTCCATACCGCAGATCCCCCTTTTCAATGGGATCTTTCTAACGCCGGTATTTAGAGTCGTGGCTGAAGTGAGCGTTAGAAATCTAACTACAAAATTCCAGCCACAGAAAAAAGTCAGGAGTTAAGAGCTTTCTGGGCTAATGCCGGTTCATAAAGCTCTTAACTACTGTGCTCTAAAGTACACTAACACCCATAAACTACCTATGTACCCCTAAACTGAGGTCCCCCCACATCGCCGCCACTCTATTAAAATTTTTTAACCCCTAACCTGCCGACCACACACCGCCGACACCTACGTTATCCCTATGAACCCCTAATCTGCTGCCCCTAACACCGCCGACCCCTATATTATATTTATTAACCCCTAATCTGCCGCCCCAACGTCGCCAACACCTACTTACAATTATTAACCCCTAATCTGCCGAACGGACCTCACCGCCACTATAATAAATGTATTAACCCCTAATCCGCCTGACTCCCGCGTCAATAAGCCTATAATAAATAGTATTAACCCCTAATCTGCAGTCCCTAACATCGCGGACACCTAACTTCAAGTATTAACCCCTAATCTGCTGACCGGACCTCACCGCTACTCTAATACATTTATTAACCCCTAAAGCTAAGTCTAACCTTAACCCTAACACCCCCTAAGTTAAATATAATTTAAATCTAACAAAATAAATTAACTCTTATTAAATAAATTATTCCTATTTAAAGCTAAATACTTACCTGTAAAATAAACCCTTATATAGCTACAATATAAATTATAATTATATTGTAGCTATTTTAGGATTAATATTTATTTTACAGGCAACTTTGTATTTATTTTAACCAGGTACAATAGCTATTAAATAGTTAAGAACTATTTAATAGCTACCTAGTTAAAATAATTACAAAATTACCTGTAAAATAAATCCTAACCTAAGTTACAATTAAACCTAACACTACACTATCAATAAATGAATTACATAAAATACCTACAATTATCTACAATTAAACCTAACACTACACTATCAATAAATTAATTAAATACAATACCTACAAATAAATACAATTAAATAAACTAACTAAAGTACAAAAAATAAAAAAGAACTAAGTTACAAAAAATAAAAAAATATTTACAAACATTTGAAAAATATTACAACAATTTTAAACTAATTACACCTACTCTAAGCCCCCTAATAAAATAACAAAGCCCCCCAAAATAAAAAATGCCCTACCCTATTCTAAAATTAAAATAGAAAAGCTCTTTTACCTTACCAGCCCTTAAAAGGGCCCTTTGCGGGGCATGCCCCAAAGAATTCAGCTCTTTTGCCTGTAAAAAACCCCATAAAATACCCCCCACCAACATTACAACCCACCACCCACATACCCCTAATCTAACCCAAACCCCCCTTAAATAAACCTAACACTAAGCCCCTGAAGATCTCCCTACCTTGTCTTCACCTCACCGGGTTCACCGATCGGTCCAGAAGAGGGTCCGAACTCTTGATCCAAGCCCAAGCGGGGGCTGAAGAGTGACGTCCATCCTCTGGCTGAAGTCTTGATCCAAGCGGCGGCGGCTGAAGAAGTCCATCATCGGGCTGAAGTCTTGATCCAAGCGGGCGCTGAAGAAGTCCATCATTGGGATGAAGTCTTCTATCAAGCGGCATCTTCAATCTTCTTTCTTCCGGAGCCATCTTCTTCCAGCCGACGCGGATCCATCCTCTTCTACCGACACCTACTCGCCGAATGACGGTTCCTTTAAATGACGTCATCCAAGATGGCGTCCCTCGAATTCCGATTGGCTGATAGGATTCTATCAGCCAATCGGAATTAAGGTAGGAAAATTCTGATTGGCTGATGGAATCAGCCAATCAGATTCAAGTTCAATCCGATTGGCTGATCCAATCAGCCAATCAGATTGAGCTCGCATTCTATTGGCTGATCGGAACAGCCAATAGAATGCGAGCTCAATCTGATTGGCTGATTCCATCAGCCAATCAGAATTTTCCTACCTTAATTCCGATTGGCTGATAGAATCCTATCAGCCAATCGGAATTCGAGGGACGCCATCTTGGATGACTTCCCTTAAAGGAACCGTCATTCGTCGGGAAGTCGTCGGTGAAGATGGATGTTCCGCGTCGGCGGGATGAACGTGGATCCGGAAGAAAGAAGATTGAAGACCCCGCTTGGAAGATGACATTGCCCGGATGGAAGACTTCTTCAGCGCCGCTTGGAGGATCACTTCATCGGATGGAAGACTTCTTCAGCGTCGCTTGGAGGATCACTTCTGCCGCTCCGGATCTCCACTTCAGTTCCATCGGTGGCTTGGCTGAGTGAAGACGACTCAAGGTAGGATGATCTTCAGGGGGGTAGTGTTAGGTTTTTTTAAGGGGGGTTTGGGTTAGATTAGGGGTATGTGGGTGGCGGGTTTTAATGTTGGGGGGGTTGTATTTTTCTTTTACAGGCAAAGAGCAGTTATCTTTGGGGCATGCCCCGCAAAAGGCCCTTTTAAGGGCTGGTAAGGTAAAAGAGCTTTGAACTTTTTTAATTTAGAATAGGGTAGGGCATTTTTTTATTTTGGGGGGCTTTGTTATTTTATTAGGGGGCTTAGAGTAGGTGTAATTAGTTTAAAATTGTTGTAATAATTTTCTAATGTTTGTAAATATTTTTTTATTTTTTGTAACTTAGTTCTTTTTTCTTTTTTGTACTTTAGTAAGTTTATTTAATTGTAGTTATTTGTAGCTAATTTATTTAATTAATTTAATGATAGTGTAGTGTTAGGTTTAATTGTAGATAATTGTAGGTATTTTATTTAATTAATTTATTGATAGTGTAGAGTTAGGTTTAATTGTAACTTAGGTTAGGATTTATTTTACAGGTAATTTTGTAATTATTTTAACTAGGTAGCTATTAAATAGTAAATAACTATTTAATAGCTATTGTACCTAGTTAAAATAAATACAAAGTTGCCTGTAAAATAAATATTAATCCTAAAATAGCTACAATCTAATTATTATTTATATTATAGCTATATTCGGGTTTATTTTACAGGTAAGTATTTATTTTTAAATAGGAATAATTAATTTAATAATATTTAATTTATTTCGTTAGAAAAAAATTATATTTAACTTAGGGGGGTGTTAGTGTTAGGGTTAGACTTAGCTTTAGGGGTTAATACATTTATTAGAGTAGCGGCGAGGTCCGGTCGGCAGATTAGGGGTTAATACTTGAAGTTAGGTGTCGGCGATGTTAGGGAGGGCAGATTAGGGGTTAATATTATTTATTATAGGGTTATTGAGGCGGGAGTGAGGCGGATTAGGGGTTAATAACTTTATTATAGTAGCGGTGAGGTCCGGTCGGCAGATTAGGGGTTAATAATTGTAGGTAGGTGGAGGTGACGTTGGGGGCGGCAGATTAGGGGTTAATAAATATAATATAGGGGTCGGCGGTGTTAGGGGCAGCAGATTAGGGGTTCATAGGGATAAAGTAGGTTGCAGCGGTATACAGAGCGGCAGATTAGGGGTTAATAATAATATGCAGGGGTCAGCGATAGTGGGGGCAGCAGATTAGGGGTTAATAAGTGTAAGGTTAGGGGTGTTTAGACTCGGGGTTCATGTTAGGGTGTTAGGTGCAGACTTAGGAAGTGTTTCCCCATAGGAAACAATGGGGCTGCGTTAGGATCTGAACACTGCTTTTTTGCAGGTGTTAGGTTTTTTTTCAGCTCAAACTGCCCCATTGTTTTCTATGGGGGAATCGTGCACGAGCACGTTTTTGAAGCTGGCCGCGTCCGTAAGCACCGCTGGTATTTAGAGTTGCAGTGGCGGTAAATATGCCTGTACGCTCCCTTTTTGGAGCCTAACGCAGCCCTTCTGTGAACTCTAAATACCAGCGGTATTTAAAAGGTGCGGGCGAAAAAAAGCCAGCGTTAGATACGCGGGTCGTTACCGACAAAACTCTAAATCTAGCCGAATATATGCTAAATTCATTATATCAACAAATCATTATATCATTAAATAAATAAATAAACATACATATATATCTCAATATAAATACATACAAAATCGATTATTGACATTGTCTCATTTCTCCATTATGTATGATAAAAATCATATAGATGGAGGAATGGACAAATTGATTAAATACATAAAATACACACCAGGGCATAGTATTAATAGCAATGATCATGCTATATATATACAATATTAAATATTTTATGTATTTAGGGAACAAACTGATAATTTATTCCCAATAATTAATTAGATCATAGTCTGAATTAAAACCATGGGGAAAGCGTGTATTTAACTTAAAAATCCAAAACATCTCACGTTTATTTAGCAATTTAAGTCTGTTGCCACCACCCTTTGGGGTAGACACCTTTTCTATTACATACCACTTAAATGTGGTCAGGTCTTTGTGATGTGTATTGACAAAATGTTGTACTATATATGTGGTAGATTTACCCACATTAATATATGACATTTGTTCCCTGATTCTAGAGGAGACATCCATGGTGGTTAAACCCACGTACTGCATGTAACATTGAACACAAGTGATTAAATAAACCACATAAGTACTGCAATAGTTCGGACAGCCCTGAATTTGGTAACTCTCACACGTCGAGACAAAAGAATTAGATAGTTGAGCAGGATCACACGGTTTGCACTTGCGATGTCCGCACCTTAACATACCATGATGAAGTAACCAAGAACTTCAAATTGGTTCAATAGCCGGTAGCTAATAGTCCAATAGTCCTACATTTCTTGTAGGAACATATAAATCCCTTTTGAACTAAGTTCTGTAACTTATCATCAGCTGATAAAATAGAAAAGTGTTTTTTTACAATCTTGCAAATATCCTCATATTGTGTACTGAACTCAGTCACAAAAGAGACTCCTTTGTAGGCATCCTTGTCCTTATCCAGTTTCTTATCCACAAGCAATAATTGCCTATCCAATTTGTCTACCTCACGTCTGACTTTTGCAATGATATGAGATTTATAGCCTCTAGCTTTTAGTCTATTGGTCAAACTCTCTGCCTCATGTATATAGTCCTCATGAACTGAACAATTTCGTCTAAGCCTAATAAATTGGCCCTTAGCCACTGCATAGGGAACATGGCGAGGATGACAAATAGTAGCATGAAGAATAGTGTTGCCAGTGATTGGTTTGCGATACACCCTAGAGTATATTCGGCCTTCACCCTTAGCTGATAGAGTAATGTCAAGAAAATTGATAGACTCATTTTGAAACTCATGGGTGAATCTCAAACCAATAGAATTCACAAATGCCAAGGCTTGTTCAGAGGTACCTATCCAGACTAGTAGAAGGTCATCAATGAAGCGCTTATAAATCTGGATATTCCCCCTGTAGGGATTAGTATCTCCAAAGATGTGGGACCGCTCCCACCAACCCAAAAATAGGTTGGCGTAAGAGGGGGCAAACTTGGCCCCCAAAGCAGTCCCACATCTCTGAAAATAAAAATTACCCTCAAAGGAAAATAAATTGTGAGACAATAAAAAATTGAGTGACCCTAACTACAAAATCCTGAAAGGGGACACTATAGTCAGTATGGTGTCTCATGAAATATTGAATAGCTTTTAAGCCATCACTGTGCGGAATAGAGGTATACAATGCCACAGCATCGATAGTTAGCCAATTTGACTCAGGGGTCCAGGTGATATTATTCATAATGTTAAGTACATGTTTAATATCCCTGATATAACTTGCTAGTGAAGTGACAAACGGTTGTAATATACTGTCCAACCAACGGGATAGATTTACTCCACTAATAATGGGACACCCAACAACATTTTGTAAAGATTTGTGGACTTTCGGTAGATGATGGAAAAGTGGAACTCGAGGGAATCAACAATTAAAAATTGTGCAGTGTCAAATTGAGGTAGAGAAATTGGATAGACAATTATTGCTTGTGGATAAGAAACTGGATAAGGACAAGGATGCTCACAAAGGAGTCACTTTTGTGACTGAGTTCAGTACACAATATGAGGATATTTGCAAGATTGTAAAAAAACACTTTTCTATTTTATCAGCTGATGATAAGTTACAGAACTTAGTTCAAAAGGGACTTAGATGTTCCTACAAGAAATGTAGGACTATTGGCAGTTACGTGTCTCCAACTAAACTACCGACTATTGAACCAATTCAAAGTTCTTGGTTACTTCATCATGGTATGTTTAGGTGCGGACATCGCAAGTGCAAACCGTGTGATCTTGCTCAACTATCTAATTATTTTGTCTCGACGTCCATGGGTGAGAGTTACCAAATTCAGGGCTGTCACAACTGTTGCAGTACGTATGTGGTTTATTTAATCACTTGTGTTCAATGTTACATGCAGTATGTGGGTTTAACCACCAGGGATGTCTCCTCTAGAATCAGGGAACACATGTCATCTATTAATGTGGGTAAATCTACCACATATATAGTACAACATTTTGTCAATATACATCACAAAGACCTGACCACATTTAAGTGGTGTGTTATAGAAAAGGTGTCTACCCCAAAGGGTGGTGGCAACAGATTTAAATTGCTAAATAAACGTGAAATGTTTTGGATTTTTAAGTTAAATACACGCTTTCCCCATGGTTTTAATTCAGACTATAATCTCATTAATTATTGGGAATAAATTATCAGTTTGTTCCCTAAATACATAAAATATTTAATATTGTATATATATAACATGATCATTGCTATTAATACTATGCCCTGGTGTGTATTTTATGTATTTAATCAATTTGTCCATTCCTCCATCTATATGTCAATAATCGATTTTGTATGTATTTATATTGAGCTATACTGTATATGTATGTTTATTTATTTATTTAATGATATAATGATTTCTTGATATAATGAATTTATCATATATTGTTATTTATTCTATTATATGTATGCATATATATTTATGAGGTTAGTATATCTATTCAGTCTACATATTATCAGTTCTCAGTGTGCCTTTAAATAAGTGCTAATAGATACTTATAGTCAGAGAGGAGTGTTCTCTGTATTAGCCAATAAGCATTGGTTTTACTATTTTTAAAGAGCACAGGTAGCAGGTAGCCAGCAGGCTATGATTATGGCCAGGTTTGGCCGAAACACATAAGCCCAACACTCTTCTCCTTGTGATTGTCCCCCTGGTTGTCTTTATGACCGTTTTACTGGATTTTTTACAATAAAAGTGAAGTTTTATTCTACATCAACATTGTTTCCTTGGTGGATCCTTTTTTCAAATATTTCCAGCTTTACCCATCTCACACCGAGGACTCAACGTGGATCTGCATGGGGTTTCTTGGGACACGCCTACTCTTCTTGTGACGCAACACGCTCTAGCTGCGGATGGTAGCAAGGCAATACTGAGGGCTGTTTGTTTGTGCTCCCGATCAGTTCTAGAGTGTGGACGGATATCGGTGACTGACTTGGCTCAGGCTAAGAGGTACTTACTTAAATCTTTTGCCTGTTGAGCTTGTGTTATATTTGTATGATAGTCACGGAGGCGTGTAGCTGATTGCAGCTGGACTACCATTTCTGTTTTTTGGTATTACACTACCCCTTCAATCTGTTCAGGGCTCATTTTAACTCTTTGTTCTCATCCAAGAATAAAAAGATAGATGCTCTTTTTTAGGCAATTTTCACCTGACAAATCTACAGAGCATACTGTTAACGTCATCATCGAACCACAGCAGGTCATCGCAGCCTTGCCCACTACCTTACTTAAACAACTCCAGGAGGCTCAAACTTGCACTAAACCACCTGGTATACCTTGTAAGACTTTGTTCCGCTCAACTTAAGGAAGACTCTGTTACATTGGGCTCAAGACAGTACATTGTCTGGTCACAAACAACTAAATGTCCTATGATGTTAAGCAGTATGTCTCAGCTTGTACTCTTTGTGCTGACAATAAAATTCCTCGCCAGATTCCTCACGGACTGCTACAACCACTCAAAGTATTCAAACAGCCATGGACACATTTGATCATGGATTTCATCACTGACCTACCACCCTCTAAAGGAAACACCACAATCTGGGTAGTAGTGAATACATTCTCTAAGATGGCACATGTCATACCCCTAAAGAATCTTCCATCAGCCAAAGAGTGAGCAACTTGTTTCGTTTCCCACATCATTTGATTATACGGGTTATTGTGCAATATAGTTTCAGATAGAGGTACCCAGTTTGTATCAAAATTCTGGAAGACCGTGTGCCAAAACCTGGGGATAACCATCTCTCTCTCCTCGGCCTATCACCAACAGCCCAATGGCCAGATGGAAAGTGTAAACCAAGACCTAGTAGCTTACTTGAGGAACTATATTTCAGCCACTCATGACAATTGGATTTATTATCTATGGCTGAAATTTGCCACAATTACAGTTATCACTCTGCTCATAGAATGTCCCCTTATTTGGCTGCCTTTGGGTTTCAACCTAGGAACTTTCCAGTTGAAACTACAGAGATACCTGCTGCAGATGTCAGAACTCGGTTCCTTCAAAAACAGTATAAAGCTATGTTTTGGGTACTTCAGTTCACAAATAACCGATATCAAAAGACTTCTAATCGCAAACGTTGAGTACCACCAGTTTTTCAAGCAGGTGATTTGGTATGGCTTTCCACAAAACATATCAAACTCAAACCTACAGTCAAGCTGGGTCCCAGGTTTGTTGGTCCATTCCGCATTCTCCGACGAGTCAATGAGGCCGAATTATCAAGCTCCAAATGGAGCTTGATGCCCCTGTTTCCGCACAAGCCTTCGGAAAGACCGCTGCTGCATAACTTTTCCGCCTGCTCTGAGACTGTGGACATCAATCTGCCCGATCCTATACGATCGGGCCGATTGACACACCCTTCTAACGGCCAATTGTCCTCAAATCTGCAGGGGGTGGCATTGCACAAGCAGTTCACAAGAACTGCTTGTGCAATGATAAATATGCTGTCAGCATTTATCGATGTGCGGCAGCCATGATACGCTACATCGTATCATGTCTGCTCGCACTTTCTTAAATCGGCCCCAATGCCTTAGCCTTTAAACTCCAGTTACCCTCCTCTCTCCAAATACATCCGGTGTTTCATGTTTCCCTTTCAAAACCCAAAATAAGTAACCATTACACTAGACAGAGTCTCCTACTCCAGTACTTGTTGATGGGGAAACAGAATTTGAAGATTCTAAACTCTCGCATTAACAATTTGAAATTGCAATATCTTGTGGACTGGAAGAGGTATTCCATCTCTGAGAAGTGCTGTATTCCTGCTCAGGATCTCTATGCCCCTGTTCTGGTTGGTTCCCTCCATAGACGCTTTCCTCATCGTCCCAGAGGGAAACCTTGAGGGGAAGGCTATGTTTGTGCCTTTGACTGGAGTTGATCCAGGGACCTCCAGCTGCCTGCCAGCTGCAGGTAGTTTTGTAATCAACATCCTATTTAAAGCGACAGTCTACTTCAGAATTTGTATTGTTTAAAAAGATAGATAATCCCTTTATTACCCATTCCCCAGTTTTGTATAATCAACATTATATTAATATACTTTTTACCTCTGTGATTACCCTGTATCTAAGCCTCTGCAGACTGCCCCCTTATTTTAGTTCTTTTGACAGAGATGCATTTTAGCCAATCAGTGCTGACTCCTAGGTAACTCCACGTGTGTTAGCACAATGTTATCTATATGGCACACATGACTGCCCTGTAGCTGTGAAAAACTCTCAAAATTACCTGAGATAAGAGGCGGCCTTCAAGGGCTTAGAAATTAGCATATGAGCTTACCTAGGTTTAGCTTTCAACAAAGAATACCAAGAGAACAAAGAAAATTTGATGATAAAAGTAAATTGGAAAGTTGTTTAAAATTGCATCCCTATCTGAATCATGAAAGTTTAATTTTGACTTGACTGTCCCTTTAAGCAAGCTTCCTGTAATTGCCCGTGTATAGAATCTATTTCTGGGTGTGTTACTTCTGTGAACTGCTTGGTGTTTATCTCTGATGCCTACCTTGCTTGTTTACTTGACCATTCTACTGGATCCTGATTCTGTCTGCCTTTGCCTGGAAGCCTTTTGACCTTTTGCCTGAACTGTGTTTTTCTTTGCCTGTCGAATTTGTACCGCACGTTGCTGACCCTTGACCTGGATATCGAATTTTGGTTTGCCTTATCCTCAACTACTATTTTGGTCACATACTGGGTCCTACCCTCCATGCTAGGATTGTGTTACTATAGTCACTTCTCAACCTTGGGGTCCCTTCCTGGACCTGCAATATACTACCCATGATACTATACACGGGCCATTAATATGGACCCTAAGGCAGTAGCTCATCAGGGACAGTTGCTTGGAGTCCATGCTGCATGTTTAGAGACTTTGGATTAGAAAATGGACCAATTAGCTGATATGCTAAGGTCTCTCTGCAAAGCCAGACAGGCTACTGCAGTTAGGGATGGTTGTCATGTATACTGTGCCTTTAATGTAGGGCTGGCTGATTTAACCTTCCTCCTCATAAAGTGGAAATGGATACATCGCTAATTGCTTGGTAATTTGCACGTGTTCGCAGAACAAGTGTGTGCTGCGCATCTCCCAGGCTGTGTATTCGTTATAGTTCCTGAAGTCAAATTCTTTCTAAAGTTCTACTTTCCAGCTTCTTGTATACCTTTACAATCATTTACCTTTTAGCCTCGATTCTGTTCCTTACAGAATAACTAGTTCTCTGAAATCTCCTTGCACAGCTCCATTATCCAGCTCCGGTGTTCCAGTGACGTTATCCTACTCTCTCACTCTCATCCGGAATCCTACAGCCTGACGTGCACCCTCATCACCGCAGCCGGGTCAGCTACTCGCAGATCTGCAGAAGCCTTCCTGCACTTGCAGCACAGCGTATACCGCAACGGCCGTTGGTTCTGTTTTCCTATCTCCAGCAGTATTCATATGGGTCTCTAAATAAGATCTTTTGTAACTAAGTGAAGTCAATTGTAGTAACAATAAGTATTACTTACGTATCTTATGAACAGATCCTGCTACAATTCGGGAAGTACTAAGACACTGTATCCCACAAGCAGTAAATCTATAGAATATATGCTGAAACAGGATAGCTTTTAACTCTCATAAGCTAGATTACAAGTTTGTGCGTTCGTATTTTAGCGCTGAAAATATGGTATTTTCAGAGTTAAAACAATTTTCAGAGTTAAAACAGCACCGCAGCCATTACGAGTCTTGTTGGTATAGATGTACCGCAAGTCTTTTAGCCTGTAACGCAACGTCAGTACTGCACTCGTAAAAATGACGTTTTTGCATGGGATGCTATAGTGCTGCCATTACGAGTTTTGCGGTGAGGCTAAAAAAACGGCGTTACAGACCAAAACGACAAGATCCGTAACGCCATCTAAAGTCAGTAGTTATGAGTGTTACGCTACAAAAATGTATCATAAAACTCATAACTAAAGTGTTATAAAGTACACTAAACACCCTTAAACTACCTATTAACCCCTAAACCGAGGCCCTCCCACATCGCAAACACTATAATAAATGTATTAACCCATAATTTGCCGCTCCCAACATCGTCTCCACTAAAAAAATGCATTAACCCCTATTCTGCCGCTCTCCCCGACATCATCACCACTATACTAAAGTTATTAACCCCTAAACCGCCGCCATCCTTCATCGCAAACACTATTTAAATATTATTAACCCCTAATCTGCCGCCCGGCCACATCGCCCACACTGTACTAAAGTTATTAAGCCTTAAACTGCAAGCCACTGTAATAAACCTATTAACCCCTAAACCGAAAGCTCCCCCATAACGAAATATAATAAAATAAACTATTAACCCCTAAACCAGAAGCCCCCCACATCGCAATAAACTAATTTAAACTTGTAAACCCTAAACTTGTCATGAGATGCAAGACACAGTATAAAAGGTACAACGCTATTTTATTGCAGAGCATAGAAGTATACAGCTTGTACAACACATCTAACTTGGTAACTGCGACATAGACAAATCACAGCCCTAAATCACACCCCCATCCGATGACGTCACTTCCCACTCTCATCACATCTTCCCACTTTTCAAAGGACAAAGCATACATTTTCTTTTTCTTTGAATACATCAAATAACAAGGTATACAAGAAGCATACAGAAATAGTTTTGTTTAGTATACAACAAATAACAAGTTAAAGAGAATATATATATAAACAACATGAAATACAATCCTGACTTGAACGGGGTAGACTACCCTAGTCCACAGTAACCATGGGATTATTCTGCCCATACTTCCGGTCACTGCTCTAACTAGTGCAAATCCTGATATTGGGCTGGAAGTTTCACCATCCTTCCACTTGATGTCTTTTTACATGAACTGTCCTCTGATACAGAAGAAGGTGATTGAGAGTCTGCTGGAAGCAAAGAAGTATCCCCGCTGTGATCTTGCTGAGGGGAAGGCACCCCTCTTAAAACAGGGTATCCCACCTGCAGTGGTACTGAGACATCCAGTCCCAAACTCTCAGGTATTGGTTGAAGATGTTTTCAAATCTGATGTGTGACTGTCCTTCCATCAGTAAGGACTACATAAGACCTTGGTTCTGGAAAGCGTCCAATTACTATAGCAGGCGTCCTTCATTTCCTCTCATCATCCAGTTTAACTCTCACACTTTGCCCCACATTCAGCTCCTGCATGGGCCTCACAGAGTGTTTCCTGTCGTAGAAGAATTTATAGCCCCTTTTAGCCTCTTCATCCCTCCTAAGGACCTCATCCCAAGGAGCAGAGCTATTTGGCTGGAAGACACCCACAGAGGGTAAACTGGTTGCGAATCTGGTGTCCTAGTATCAGCTGTGCCGGGCTAAAACCCGTGGCTTGAATGGGAGTTGCCCTATAGGACAAGATGGTTAGGTACGGCTCAGATTGCTTCAAAATGAAGTTTGTTGTTTGAACTGCCCTTTCAGCCATTCCATTGGCCTGCAGGTAATGTGGACTCAACGTAGAATGGACAAAATCATACTCACTGCTGAAAGAACTGAACTCTGTGGAAGCCAACTGCATTCCGCTATCACTCACTAACTCCATTGGTATGCCCCACCGGGCGAACAAGCTCTTGAGACGAGTGATAACGGCTTGACTTGTGATCTCATTCAAGGGTGCAATCTCCAAATACCTGGAATAGTAGTCAATCACGACTAGGTACTTTTTCCTGTGCAGTTCGCAAAAAATCAGCAGCTATTTTCTGCCACGGGCCTGCAGGTAGCGGAGTAGAAATCAAGGGCTCCCTTCTCTGAGTAGGCCGGCGTTCCCGGTAAAAGGCACATTTTGACACATGGCTTGCGATGTTGGAACTGATCCCAGGCCACCATACTGCCGTAGCTGCACTTTCTCTGAACTTTGTAATGCCCAAGTGGCCATCATGAATCCTGTTTAACATCTCCTGCTGCATGCTAACAGGAATAACAATGCGGTCCTGGAACAGCACCAACCCATCTAGTTCTGTGAGCTGTGACCTTTCTGACTGGTAAGAACTTAAATAAACACAGTCAATATCCAGCACTCAAACCCTCGGGTGTGCACTCTGTCACAGGATCACTGCAAAGATCCTAAGAATATGTAACTTACAAAGAATGCAGCGGCACCACTTCTTATCATCCAAGAAAGTTCCTTTATAGTCACATAGTGGGAGCAGGTTATAGACAGAACAACGTTTCGGGTAATCAACCCTTAATCATGTTCACATAGTGTTTGTAAAGCCTAATCACCCTTAAATACCTACAGACAGGTAAGACCACACCTTTTCACTAAATTACCTAAACAATTTAGTGATAGTGTATTTAATAAACAATGCAATTGCAATAGTAAAATGTCAATAATAAAATTAACAATGATAACAATTACAATGATAAAAATTATACACATTTTTAGCGTAGTGTATAGAACATACAGTGCTAAAATTCAATACTATAAATCATACAATGCTAAAATTCATGGATCCATGATAATAAGTTTTAAAACATATAACATATAATGATAATACACTAATGATAAAACCAAGGTGATGCGGTTCAAACACTGGTAGCAGTATATGAACAAATCAGATTATTAGAAAGAAGGGAAGTTAAATGAATACAATGGGTCGTTAGTCCATGGATAAAAACAATATATGAGTCCCTGAAAAAGGTTATAAAATATTCACATAAAAAACGTGTGGTCCTGTGAAAAATGTGTGAAAATACAAAAACATAATAAATGGTAAAAATACAAAAATGTGAAAAAAATGATGTTCCTAAAAAATGGTGTTCCAAAAAATAATTCAAGTGATGAAAAACAACAATGTGATCCAAAAGTCTAATATTATCCAAGTTGTGTAGAAATAAATAGTTAATGAGTAGTTCCTTAGTAGTTGTGGTGATGTATTCCAAAAAATATTTCCAAAAGTTAGTATGTAGAAAATAATGATAAAGAATCAATAAATAGTATTGAAGAATCAAAAAGTATATATCCAAGGGTTTCCTCAAATATTCATTTCCTGTAACCCTGTAAATAAAAACAGTATATAGTGCAATACAGCTTAAAAGTCAAGTATAACAACTGAAAAGAAACTCACCATAAATGTCAACGCGTTTCGGCCCTGTATATGGGCCTTTTTCAAGACTATGTTATGGTTTGGTGAGAATGCTTCTTAAATAGTTAAAATAGTCCTTTCTGTACCTCTTATTCCTCCATTGGCCCACACCACATAAGTTTCTTTGCCTATATATTTTTTACCTTCATTATCTTGTACTATATTCATACCATTTTAGTGCTTGTTTTATTCTGCTTGGGTTTAGCATGTATTCTCATACTAGCGACACATAGCTAGAGTATAAAGTGTGATTTATGCAGTTGGCACTATATACTCACTTCCCCCCAATTATAGAAATTTAGTCTTAATCCTGGATTCATTTTACATCCATTCCCTTCTCATATATTTATACCTTAGGATATAGGCAACTGTAGACTATTGAATATATACCCTAGGGTGGTGCTTACCTCTCCTATTACTCCCATTTCTATACCTAGAAGTGATCTATCCTCTCAGAGAGACTACTAATACTATTCTCTGATCCTAAGATTATGCATTGAATTCTGCATCTATTAGTATAGATATACAAATGTATCTATGGGTACACTCGTTCAATAAGCCTTTTTTTGTATATTTATATAGTTTTTATATCTCTCTGCATTTTTTATAGCTACATTTTTAAATCTGTTTATTATACTATTTATGTGTATATCATTATCAGAGAAGCCTTATGTATCTATTAGGACATTTTATTGTATGCTTATAACACTTGTTTTAATATCTAGATTTATAACTTTTATATATAACATTTTTTAGAAGACATATGCGACTATTAGGATGTTGATTACATCCGATTTTTAACCCATATATCTGGACCTGATGTTCAAACCAACATAGGCATATGATCGTATTCTGATCTCATAGCCTAGCACTTAACACAGCCAATGGCACCGATACCTGTCATTCTTTCAGGAACATTAGAAACCGAAACCGGAAGCAGAAATGGTAAACTTCCGGTTGACCATAACCGGAAGTGATGCGTGAATCCTTCATAACCGGAAGTGACACGTGAACCCCTCATTTCCGGTTCCGGTAACAGGTAAAATATCGGAAGGCAAGTGGATATTAAAAGATATTGTTTGATACTCACAAACATGGAATTTGCTAACTGTTCGATAACAAAGTCTTTAGTAATACCAAACAATGGGTCTAATAATATGATCATTAAAGCAGACCTTAACCTTGTCTTTTTGAATAAATAGGAAGCAAATACCAGTCACTCCACATCCAGTTCCGGGTTAAGTGTCAAGCATTTTTTGGCGCAAAAAAGAAACACACCAATTGGCTGTTTGAACTATTTAAGGAGCATTCTCACCATACCATAACATAGTCTTGAAAAAGGCCCGTATACAGGGCCGAAACGCGTTGACATTTATGGTGAGTTTCTTTTCAGTTGTTATACTTGACTTTTAAGCTGTATTGCACTATGTACTGTTTTTATTTACAGGGTTACAGGAAATGAATATTTGAGGAAACCCTTGGATATATATTTTTTTGATTCTTCACTACTATTTATTGATTCTTTATCATTATTTTCTAATACATACTAACTTTTGGAAATATTTTTTTGGAATACATCACCACAACTACTAAGTAACTACTCATTAACTATTTATTTCTACACGACTTGGATAATATTAGACTTTTGGATCACATTGTTGTTTTTCATCACTTGAATTATTTTTTGGAACACCATTTTTTAGGAACATCATTTTTTTTCACATTTTTGTATTTTTACCATTTTTTATATTTTTGTATTTTCACACATTTTTCACAGCACCACACGTTTTTTATCTGAATATTTTATCACCTTTTTCAGGGACTCATATATTGTTTTTATCCATGGACTAACGACCCATTGTATTCATTTAACTTCCCTTCTTTCTAATAATCTGATTTGTTCATATACTGCTACCAGTGTTTGAACCGCATCACCTTGGTTTTATCATTAGTGTATTATCATTATATGTTATATGTTTTAAAACTTATTATCATGGATCCATGAATTTTAGCATTGTATGTTTTATAGTATTGAATTTTAGCACTGTATGTTCTATACACTACGCTAAAAGATTTTATCATTGTAATCGTTATCATTGTTAATTTTATTATTGAAATTTTACTATTGCAATTGCATTGTTTATTAAATACACTATCTCTGCCTACCTTGGCGCTCCTTAGCGTTTATTTTATATGTTTATCCTCCCTTGGGGTCAGCTAAGGACCCTTAGTCTTAGGAGCCGCAGAGAGCTATTCCAGTCTAGCGCTGATAGATAAATTTCTCTATATCTCCCACCCGCTCCTACCCCGGCGATCGTGCCTGTAGAGTGACAGGCATCACCGGGGCTTTCCGTTTTGCGTGGTGACGTCACGAGCAATAACGTGATGACATCACCGCGCAACTTTATTTATACTTAACAATGTTAAGTATAGGAGCAGGGGGCATGCTGCTTAGAAGCCTGTATCTCAGGCATCTAAGCAGCTACAGACCCCCAAGACCCACCATTGGAAAGGTAATCGCCTAACATTTCCAACAGTGTAAGTCCTGGGGGTCTAACAAAAATAAAAAAAAGTTTAAAAATAACTGTTCAAAAAATTTAAAAAATTAAAAAAAAAATTAAAAAATCTTAGCACCCAAGTGGGAAAGTGCTTAGCACTCAAAGGGTTAAATAGGAATTATTTAGGCAATTAATAATAATTGTAAGGTTTATTTAGATTAATTTTAATTATATTTAAGTTAGGGGGTGTTAGGGTTACGTTAGGGTTAGGGTTAGGTTTAGGGGTTAATATATTTATGTAGTGTTAGTGATGTGGGAGGCCATAGATTTAGGGGTTAATAACTTTAGTATACTGGCAGCGACATTGGGGGCGGCAGATTAAGGGCTAATAAGTGTAGGTAGGTGGTGGCAATGTTAGGTCCA
The DNA here is from genome assembly GCF_027579735.1 of Bombina bombina. Classification (NCBI taxonomy): domain Eukaryota; kingdom Metazoa; phylum Chordata; class Amphibia; order Anura; family Bombinatoridae; genus Bombina; species Bombina bombina. Next base: position 1,379,929,457 of record NC_069500.1, read on the forward strand.
GCAGATTAGGGGTTAATAAATTTATGTAGGTGGTGGTGAAATTGGGGGCAGCAGATTAGGGGTGTTTAGACGTGTTTTTTATGTTAGGGTGTTAGGTTTAAACACAACTTTTACGGAGCTTTTGTTTCCGCGATCGCAGGTGTTAGGGTTTTTTTGCTGGCTCTCCCCATTGATGTCTTTGGGGAAATCGTGCACGAGCACATCAAAGCAGCATTTGTATTTGGGTGAGGTATGGAGCTCAACGCCACCATATCGCCCGTGCAAACCGGGTTTTTTAAATCCTGTAATAGCAGCGCTATAGGGAGGTGAAATACCGCCGCTTTTGAGGCGGACGTTAATTTCCCTAACCCTAACCCTATAAATTACAAAAAATAACAAACACTAAATTACAGAAAATAACAAACAAAAGTATCAAAAATAAAAAGGAATTACACCTAATCTAATAACCCTATCAAGATTAAAAAGCCCACCCAAAATAAAAAAAACCTAGCCTACAATAAACTACCAAAGGCCCTTAAAAGGGCCTTTTGTGGGGCATTGGTCCAAAGATAATAGCTCTTTTAACTGTAAAAAAAGTAATACAAAAACCCCTCGAACAGTGAAACCCATCACCCAACCATCCCCATAAAAAAAAAAACCTAAATCTAAAAAAACCTAAGCTACCCATTGCCCTGAAAAGGGCATTTGTGTGGGCATTTAGCTCTTTTACTGCCCAAACCCCACACAAAAAAAACCTAGGATTTAAGCAGCACTCATTCTATTGGCTGATTAATCATCCAATAGAATTAGAGCTGCTTAAATCCTATTGGCTGATTTGAACAGCCAATAGGATTTTAGCAGCTTTCATTCTATTGGCTGATTCAAATCTTTCAGCCAATAAGAATACAAGGGACGCCATCTTGAATCGCATACCTTGCATTGAAGATTCAGTATACTGTGGCGACCGTATGACGAGGATGCTCCATGACCGATGTCTTCAGGATGGACCCGCTCCACGCCACCGGGATCAAGAAAGAAGATGCCACCTGGATGAAGATTAAAGAGGCCGTCTGGATGAAGACTTCTCCTTCTCGCTGCTTGGATGAGGACTTCTCCACCGGGATGAAGATTGAAGATGCCGCCTGGATGAAGACTTCTCGCCGCCTGGATGACGACTTCTCTGCCAGGATGAAGATCGTTCAAGAGGGACTTCAAAAACTGTAAGTGGATCGTTAGTGTTAAGTTTTTTTTAAGGTTTTTTTTGGGTGGGTTTTATTTTTAGATTAGAGTTTGGGCAGTAAAAGAGCAAAATGCCCTTTTAAGGGCAATGCCCATACAAATGCCCTTTTCAGGGCAATGGGTAGCTTAGGTTTTTTTAGATAGTTTTTTTTTTATTTTGTGGGTTTGGGGGGTGGGGTTTGTAATGTTAGTGGGTATTTGTAATTTATTTTTCCAAAAAAAGAGCTGATATCTTTAGGGCAATGCCCTACAAAAGGCCCTTTTAAGGGCCCTTGGTAGTTTATTTTAGATTAGGCTTTTTTATTTTGGGGTGTTTGTTTTTAAAGGGTATAAGAATAGAAATCATTTTAATTTTTTTGGATAATTTTGTGTGTTTTTTTGTAATGGTAGTTTTTTTATTTTTTGTAATGGTAGGTTTTTTTATTTTTTGTAATTTTAGTGTTTTTTTATTTTTTGTAATATTAGGTTTTAGTGTAAGGCAGGTTAGGTTTTATTTCACAGGTAAGTTTGTATTTTTTATCTTTTAAGGGCCCTTGGTAGTTTATTTTAGATTAGGCTTTTTTATTTTGGGGTGTTTGTTTTTAAAGGGTATAAGAATAGAAATAATTTTAATTTTTTTGGATAATTTTGTGTGTTTTTTTGTAATGGTAGTTTTTTTATTTTTTGTAATGGTAGGTTTTTTTATTTTTTTTATTTTTTGTAATTTTAGTGTTTTTTTATTTTTTGTAATATTAGGTTTTAGTGTAAGGCAGGTTAGGTTTTATTTCACAGGTAAGTTTGTATTTATTTTAACTAGTTATTATTAACTAATAACTATTTAATAACTAGTCTACCTAGTTAAAATAAATACAAACTTACCTCTGAAACAAAAATAAAACGGCTAGATTACGAGTCGTGCGTTAGGCTTAAAAAGCAGTGTTGGCCGGTCCCAACGCTACTTTTTAATGCCCGCTGGTATTACGAATCTTGCAGGTACAGGTGTACCGCTCACTTTTTTGGCCAGACTTAGAAATAGCGCAAATCCACCTATGTCAATTGCGTATCCTCTTTTTTCAATGGGACTTGCATAGCGCTGGTATTACGAGTCTGCCAAAAAGTGAACAGTAGACCCTCTCCTGTCAAGACTGGTACCGCATTTTAAATAGACATGTGCATGGCTAATAAATTCGGTTAGTTTTCGGTTCAGATCGATTCAGACTTTTCGAATTTCATTTCGGATCGATTCGAATTCGGCAAAATTTGAATGAATTCGTTTCGGATTTATTCGGATTCGAATGAATTCGTTTCGGATTTATTCGGATTCAAATAAATTCGTCTGAATTCGGTTCAATTCGGTTCGATTCGGTTCCGAAATTCGGAAATTCCGTATGTTTTAGGTGGGATATGCTGTGTATTAGACTAGTATTATGTACTGTATATTAGGTGTAAATAGTACTAGTGTAATACACGGCCATCCGAATCTACCGAATAAAGTCAGTAGTTAAGAGCTTTATGGGCTAACACCGGAATATAAAGCTCTTAACTACTGAGTGCTACAAAGTACACTAACACCCATAAACTACCTATGAACCCCTAAACCGAGGCCCCCCCACATCGCAAACACTATCATAAAATTATTTAACCCCTAATCTGCCGACTGGACACCGCCACCACCTACATTATAGCTATTAACCGCTAATCTGCTGTCCCTAACATCGCCGACCCCTACATTATAGTTATGAACCCCTAATCTGCCCCCCCAACGTCGCCGCAACCTAACTACAAGTATTAACCCCTAATCTGCCGACCGGATATCTCCGCCACCTACATTATAGCTATTAACCCCTAATCTGCTGTCCCTAACTTCGCCGAACCCTACATTATAGTTATTAACCCCTAATCTGCCCCCCCAACGTCGCCGCAATCTAACTACAAGTATTAACCCCTAATCTGCCGACCGGACATCGCCGCCAGCTACATTATAGCTATTAACCCCTAATCTGCTGTCCCTAACATCACCGACCCCTACATTATAGTTATTAACCCCTAATCTGCCCCCCCCAATGTTGCCGCAATCTAACTACAAGTATTAACCCCTAATCTGCCGACCGGACATCGCCGCCACCTACATTATAGCTATTAACCCCTAATCTGCTGTCCCTAACATCGCCGACCCCTACATTATAGTTATGAACCCCTAATCTGCCCCCCCAACGTCGCCGCAATCTAACTACAAGTATTAACCCCTAATCTGCTGACCGGACATCGCCGCCACTATAATAAATGTATTAACCCCTAAACAGCCGCACTCCTGCCTTGGAAACACTATAATACATTTTATTAACCCCTAATCTGCCCTCCCTAACATCGCCGCCACCTACCTACAATTATTAACCGCTAATCTCCCGCCCCAACGTCGCCGCTACTATAATAAAGTTATTAACCCCCTAAACCTAAGTCTAACCCTAACACCCCCTAACTTAAATATAATTTAAATAAAACTAAATAAATTTACTATAATTAAATAAATGAATCCTATTTAAAACTAAATACTTACCTGTAAAATAAACACTAAGCTGGCTACAATATAACTAATAGTTACATTGTAGCTAGCTTAGGGTTTATATTTATTTTACAGGCAAGTTTGTATTTATTTTAACTAGGTACAATAGTTATTAAATAGTTTAGAACTATTTAATAACTACCTAGCTAAAATAAATACAAATTTACCTGTAAAATAAATCCTAGCCTAAGTTACAATTACACCTAACACTACACTATCATTAAATTAATTAAATAAATGAATCCTATTTAAAACTAAATACTTACCTGTAAAATAAACCCTAATATAGCTGCAATATAACTAATAGTTACATTGTAGCTATCTCACGGCTAGATTTAGAGTTTGGCGGCCAAAGGGGTGCGTTAGCTACGCGTGCTTTTTTTCTCCCGCACCTTTTAAATACCGCTGGTATTTAGAGTTCACAGAATGGCTGCGTTAGGCTCCAAAAAGGGAGCGTATAGCATATTTACCGCCACTGCAACTATAAATACCAGCGTTGCTTACGGACGCGGCCAGCTTCAAAAACGTGCTCGTGCACGATTCCCCCATAGAAAACAATGGGGCCGTTTGAGCTGAAAAAAAACACCTGCAAAAAAGCAGCGTTCAGCTCCTAACGCAGCCCCATTGTTTTCTATGGGGAAAAACTTCCTATGTCTGCACCTCAGTGGCGTAGCGTGGGGGGGGGCCACAGGGGCGGTTGCCCCGGGCGCATAATTCTGAGGGGCGCAAAATGCTCAGCTCCCAGCCTCCCCAGTCCCCACCATCTCAAGACAGTCACAGTCCCGCTCCCAGCGGCGTTACAGGGACACTAAAACATCCGACAGGCGCCTGCGCCCAGCCGTTCTGTCTCTCAAGTGAACTGTCTACTACTCTGAAGTCAAGACGTGCTGTGCAATGATTTAATTATCATAATTTATTAGTATAATCCTATCTGACCGTTACCTGCTGCTAGACTAGCGTTTACGTCACCATTTAGCATGGTCCACTCCCAGCGTGCATGTCAGGAGGGAGGAAGAAGTCAGAGCAGCAGAGCCAGAGTGGAATCAGACTGACTAGCACGCCGCGCCCGCAACGATAAGGTTAGTGTCAACCGAAATTACCAAACTCATCACCGGGTCTGTATCAGGACCAGACCACCCATGCCACTGCCAGCCAGAATCATAATTAAATTATTATAGCCCTTGTTGCTGTTTTTGGGGCTATATGGGGTTTGGAAATAACAACGTGCGCAAAATGCAGCTTAGACTCTACCATTACCCAGGTGATGTCCCAGGGCCAGCCAGCCAAGTTCCAAAACACCCAGAGTCACTCTGAGCCAGCCAGCCAAGTTCCAACTTCCAACTTCCAAAGGACCCAGAGTCTGAGCCAGCCAGCATGCCAGAGTGTGAGACTAATCTATGCTGCTTTAAAGTGAAAGCCGGTTATTTTATTTCAAATTCATTTTTAAACTGCGTGAAATAAAACATACAAGATGTAGATAAGTGAAAGACGGTTATTTTATTTCAAATTCATTTTTAACCTGCGTAAAATAAAACATACAAGATGTAGATAAGTGACAGACGGTTATTTTATTTCAAATTCATTTTTAACCTGGGTAAAACATACAAGATGTAGGATCTACATCTTGTATGTTTTACCCAGGTTAAAAATGAATTTGAAATAAAATAACCGTCTTTCACTTTAAAGCAGCATAGATCACTCTCACACTCTGACATGCTGGCTCAGATGTATTTTAAAAATGAAATCCCATGTTTAAATATTGAACCAAAAAAAATATGTAATTGTTAAGTTCTATAATGTACTTACTTAATGTATATAATAAAGTAATGGCTGCCTGCAACCAAATTGAGTCCTAATTTTTAAGGATGAATGTAGAGTTTACAATTATATATATATATATATATATATATATTTTTTTTTATTTATTTTTTGTTAAAAATAAAGCTTTGTTTGTTTTAAAACAAAAACCTGTCTCCTAAAATGTTGAGATGGCTCCTAGATTCAAAGCAAATTTGCCAATCCCTATTGTACTGGTGGAAGAGACGCAGTCAGTGCTAATGGGTTAGGGGGGCACAATTCTTGCCTTGCCCTGGGCGCTGACAAGCCACGCTACGCCACTGCTGCACCTAACACCCTAACATGAACCCCGAGTCTAAACACCCCTAACCTTACACTTATTAACCCCTAATCTGCCACCCCCCGCTATCGCTGACCCCTGCATATTATTATTAACCCCTAATCTGCTGTTCCGTACACCGCAGCAACCTACGTTATCCCTATGTACCCCTAATCTGCTGCCCCTAACACCGCCGACCCCTATATTATATTTATTAACCCCTAATCTGCCCCCCACAACGTCGCCTCCACCTACCTACAATAATTAACCCCTAATCTGCCGACCGGATCTCACCGCTACTATAATAAATGTATTAACCCTTAAAGCTAAGTCTAACTCTAACCCTAACACCCCCCTAACTTAAATATAATTTAAATCTAACGAAATAAATGAACTATTATTAAATAAATTAATCCTATTTAAAGCTAAATACTTACCTGTAAAATAAACCCTAATATAGCTAAGATATAAATTATAATTATATTGTAGCTATTTTAGGATTAATATTTATTTTACAGGCAACTTTGTATTTATTTTAACCAGGTACAATAGCTATTAAATAGTTATTAACTATTTAATAGTTACCTAGTTAAAATAATTACAAAATTACCTGTAAAATAAATCCTAACCTAAGTTACAATTAAACCTAACACTACACTATCAATAAATTAATGAAATAAAATACCTACAATTATCTACAATTAAACCTAACACTACACCATCATTAAATTAATTATATAAATTAGCTACAAATAACTACAATTAAATAAACTAAATAAAGTACAAAAAATAAAAAAGAACTAAGTTACAAAAAATAAAAAAATATTTACAAACATTAGAAAAATATTACAACAATTTTAAACTAATTACACCTACTCTAAGCCCCCTAATATTCTTAATTAAAAAAGTTCAAAGCTCTTTTACCTTACCAGCCCTGAAAAGGGCCCTTTGCGGGGCATGCCCCAAAGAATTCAGCTCTTTTGCCTGTAAAAAAAAAACATACAATACCCCCCCCCCCAACATTACAACCCACCACCCACATACCCCTAATCTAACCCAAACCCCCCTTAAATAAACCTAACACTAAGCCCCTGAAGATCTCCCTACCTTGTCTTCACCTCACCGGGTTCAGCAATCGGTCCAGAAGAGGGTCCGAAGTCTTGATCCAAGCGGCGGCTGAAGAACTCCGTCATTGGGCTGAAGTCGGAAGTCCATCATCGGGATGAAGTCTTCTATCAAGCCGCATCTTCAATCTTCTTTCTTCAGGAGCGGAGCGGAGCCATCTTCTTCCCAGCCGACGCGGATCCAACCTCTTCAAGCGACGCATACTCGCCGAATGACGGTTCCTTTAAATGACGTCATCCAAGATGGCGTCCCTCGAATTCCGATTGGCTGATAAGATTCTATCAGCCAATCGGAATTAAGGTAGGAAAATTGTAATTGGCTGATGGAATCAGCCAATCAGATTCAAGTTCAATCCGATTGGCTGATCCAATCAGCCAATCAGATTGAGCTCGCATTCTATTGGCTGATCGGAACAGCCAATAGAATGCAAGCTCAATCTGATTGGCTAATTGGATCAGCCAATCGGATTGAACTTGAATCTGATAGGCTGATTCCATCAGCCAATCAGAATATTCCTACCTTAATTCCGATTGGCTGATAGAATCCTATCAGCCAATCGGAATTCGAGGGATGCCATCTTGGATGACGTCATTTAAAGGAACCGTCATTCGGCGAGTAGGCGTCGCTTGAAGAGGTTGGATCTGCGTCGGCTGGGAAGAAGATGGCTCCTCTCCGCTCCGGAAGAAAGAAGATTGAAGATGCGGCTTGATAGAAGACTTCATCCCGATGATGGACTTCCCACTTCAGCCCGATGATGGAGTTCTTCAGCCGCCGCTTGGATCAAGACTTCGGACCCTCTTCTGGACCGATCGCAGAACCCGGTGAGGTGAAGACAAGGTAGGGAGATCTTCAGGGGCTTAGTGTTAGGTTTATTTAAGGGGGGTTTGGGTTAGATTAGGGGTATGTGGGTGGTGGGTTGTAATGTTGGGGGGGGGTATTGTATGTTTTTTTTTACAGGCAAAAGAGCTGAATTCTTTGGGGCAGGCCCCGCAAAGGGCCCTTTTCAGGGCTGGTAAGGTAAAAGAGCTTTGAACTTTTTAAATTTAGAATAGGGTAGGGCATTTTTTTATTTTGGGAGGCTTTGTTATTTTATTAGGGGGCTTAGAGTAGGTGTAATTAGTTTAAAATTGTTGTATTATTTTTCTAATGTTTGTAAATATTTTTTTATTTTTTGTAACTTAGTTCTTTTTTATTTTTTGTACTTTAGTTAGTTTATTTAATTGTATTTATTTGTAGATATTGTATTTAATTAATTTATTGATAGTGTAGTGTTAGGTTTAATTGTAGATAATTGTAGGTATTTTATTTAATTAATTAATTGATAGTGTAGTGTTAGGTTTAATTGTAGATAATTGTAGGTATTTTATTTAATTAATTTATTGATAGTGTAGTGTTAGGTTTAATTGTAGATAATTGTAGGTATTTAATTTAATTTATTTATTGCTAGAGTAGTGTTAGGTTTAATTGCAACTTAGGTTAGGATTTATTTTACAGGTAATTTTGTAATTATTTTAACTAGGTAACTATTAAATAGTTATTAACTATTTAATAGCTATTGTACCTGGTTAAAATAATTACAAAGTTGCCTGTAAAATAAATATTAATCCTAAAATAGCTACAATATAATTATAATTTATATTGTAGCTATATTAGGGTTTATTTTACAGGTAAGTATTTAGCTTTAAATAGGAATAATTTATTTAATAAGAGTTAATTTATTTTGTTAGATTTAAATTATATTTAACTTAGGGGGGTGTTAGTGTTAGGGTTATACTTAGCTTTAGGGGTTAAAAAATTTATTATAGTAGCGGTGAGCTCCGGTCGGCAGATTAGGGGTTAATGCTTGAAGTTAGGTGTCGGCGATGTTAGGGAGGGCAGATTAGGAGTTAATACTATTTATTATAGGGTTATTGAGGCGGGAGTGAGGCGGATTAGGGGTTAATAACTTTATTATAATAGCGGCGCAGTCCGGTCGGCAGATTAGGGGTTAATAAGTGTAGGCAGGTGGAGGCGACGTTGAGGGGGGCAGATTAGGGGTTAATAAATATAATATGGGGGTCGGCGGTGTTAGGGGCAGCAGATTAGGGGTACATAAGTATAACGTAGCTTGCGGCTGCGTGCGGGCGGCAGATTAGAGGTTAAAAAATTTAATTAGAGTGGCGGCGATGTGGGGGGACCTCGGTTTAGGGGTACATAGGTAGTTTATGGGTGTTAGTGTACTTTAGAGCACAGTAGTTAAGAGTTTTATAAACCGGCATTAGCCCAGAAAGCTCTTAACTCCTGACTTTTTTCTGCGGCTGGAGTTTTGTCGTTAGATTTCTAACGCTCACGTCAGCCAAGAATCTAAATACTGGCGTTAGAAAGATCCCATTGAAAAGATAGGATACGCAAATGGCGTAGGGGGATCTGCGGTATGGAAAAGTCGCGGCTGCAAAGTGAGCGTTAGACCATTTCCTGACTGACTTCAAATACCAGAGGGCGGTAAAAACCAGCGTTAGGAGCCTCTAACGCTGGTTTTGACGGCTACCGCCCAACTCTAAATCTAGCCGTCAGGATTTATATTTATTTTACAGGCAACTTTGTATTTATTTTAACTAGGTACAATAGCTATTAAATAGTTATTGACTATTTAATAGCTACCTAGTTAAAATAATTACAAAATTACCTGTAAAATAAATCCTAACCTAAAGTTACAATTAAACCTAACACTACACTATCATTAAATAAATTAACTACAAGTACCTACAATTATCTACAATTAAATAAACTTAGCTAAAGTACAAAAAAAAACAACACTAAATTACAAAAAACAAACAAACACTAAATTACAAAAAATAAAAAAATATTACAAGTATTTTAAACTAATTACACCTAATCTAAGCCCCCTAATAAAATAACAAAGCCCCCAAAATAAAAAAAATGCCCTACCCTATACTAAATTACAAAAGTTAACAGCTCTATTACCTTACCAGCCCTTAAAAGGGCCTTTTGCGGGGCATGCCCCAAAGAAAACAGCTCTTTTGCCTGTAAAAAAAAACCCACAATACCACCCCCCAGTATTACAACCCACCACCCACATACCCCTACTCTAACCCAAACCCCCCTTAAATAAACCTAACACTACCCCCCCTGAAGATCTCCCTACCTTGAGTCGTGTTCACCCAGCCGGGCCGAAGTCTTCATCCGATGGGGCAGAAGAAGACATCCAGACCGGCAATTTTAAACTAATTACAGCTAATCTAAGCCCCCTAATAAAATAACAAAGCCCCCCAAAATAAAAAAATGCCTTACCCTATACTAAATTACAAAAGTTAACAGCTCTATTGCCTTACCAGCCTTTAAAAGGGCCTTTTGCGGGGCATGCCCCAAAGAAAACAGCTCTTTTGCCTGTAAAAAAACAACACAATACCACCCCCAACATTACAACCCACCACCCACATACCCCTACTCTAACCCAAACCCCCCTTAAATAAACCTAACACTACCCCCCTGAAGATCTCCCTACCTTGAGTCGTGTTCACCCAGCCGGGCCGAAGTCTTCATCCGATGGGGCAGAAGAGGACATCCAGACCAGCAGAAGTCTTCATCCAAGCGGGGCAAGAAGAGGTCTTCCATCCATCAGAAAAGTACCAAAAAACAAACAAACACTAAATTACCAAAAATAATAAAATATTACAAGAATTTTAAACTAATTACACCTAATCTAAGCCCCCTACTAGCTATTAATATAGCTACAATATAACTAATAGTTACATTGTAGCTATTTTAGGATTTATATTTATTTTACAGGCAACTTTGTATTTATTTTAACTAGGTACAATAGTTATTAAATAGTTAATAACTATTTTATAACTACCTAGCTAAAATAAATACAAATTTACCTGTAAAATAAATCCTATCCTAAGTTACAATTACACCTAACACTACACTATCATTAAATTAATTAAATAAATGAATCCTATTTAAAACTAAATACTTACCTGTAAAATAAACCCTAATATAGCTACAATATAACTAATAGTTACATTGTAGCTATTTTAGGATTTATATTTATTTTACAGGCAACTTTGTATTTATTTTAACTAGGTAAAATAGCTATTAAATAGTTATTTACTGTTTAATAGCTACCTAGTTAAAATAATTACAAAATTACCTGTAAAATAAATCCTAACCTAAGTTACAATTAAACCTAACACTACACTATCATTAAATAAATTAACTACAAGTACCTACAATTAAATACAATTAAATAAACTAAACTAAAGTACAAAAAAACAAACACTAAATTACAAAAATAAAAAAATATTACAAGAATTTTAAACTAATTACACCTAATCTAAGCCCCCTAATAACATAACAAAGCCCCCCAAAATAAAAAAAATGCCCTACCCTATACTAGATTACAAAAGTTAACAGCTCTATTACCTTACCAGCCCTTAAAAGGGCCTTTTGCGGGGCATGCCCCAAAGAAAACAGCTCTTTTGCTTGTAAAAAAAAAAAACAATACCCCCCCCAAATTACAACCCACCACCCACATACCCCTACTCTAACCCAAACCCCCCTTAAATAAACCTAACACTACCCCCTTGAAGATCTCCCTACCTTGAGTCGTGTTCACCCAGCCGGGCCGAAGTCTTCATCCGATGGGGCAGAAGAGGACATCCAGACCGGCAGAAGTCTTCATCCAAGCGGGGCAAGAAGAGGTCTTCCATCCATCAGAAGTCTTGATCCAGGCGGCATCTTCTATGTTCATCCATCCGGAGCAGAGCGGCAGCATCCTGAAGACATCCGACGCGGAGCATCCTCTTCTTTCTTGATCCGACGACTAAATGACTGTACCTTTAAGTGACGTCATCCAAGATGGTGTCCCTTGAATTCCGATTGGCTGATAGGATTCTATCAGCCAATCGGAATTAAGGTAGGAAAATCTGATTGGCTGATTCAATCAGCCAATCAGATTCAAGTTCAATCCGATTGGCTGATCCAATCAGCCAATCAGATTGACCTCACATTCTATTGGCTGTAGGGAGATCTTCAAGGGGGTAGTGTTAGGTTTATTTAAGGGGGGTTTGGGTTAGAGTAGGGGTATGTGGGTGGTGGGTTGTAATGTGGGGGGGTATTGTTTTGTTTTTTTTACAGGCAAAAGAGCTGTTTTCTTTGGGTCATGCCCCGCAAAAGGCCCTTTTAAGGGCTGGTAAGGTAATAGAGCTGTTAACTTTTGTAATTTAGTATAGGGTAGGGCATTTTTTTATTTTGGGGGGCTTTGTTATTTTATTAGTGGGCTTAGATTAGGTGTAATTAGTTTAAAATTCTTGTAATATTTTTTTATTTTTTGTAATTTAGTGTTTGTTTTTTTGTACTTTAGTTTAGTTTATTTAATTGTATTTAATTGTAGGTACTTGTAGTTAATTTATTTAATTTATTTAATGATAGTGTAGTGTTAGGTTTAATTGTAACTTAGGTTAGGATTTATTTTACAGGTAATTTTGTAATTATTTTAACTAGGTAGCTATTAAACAGTAAATAACTATTTAATAGCTATTTTACCTAGTTAAAATAAATACAAAGTTGCCTGTAAAATAAATATAAATCCTAAAATAGCTACAATGTAACTATTAGTTATATTAGCTATATTAGGGTTTATTTTACAGGTAAGTATTTAGTTTTAAATAGGATTCATTTATTTAATTAATTTAATGATAGTGTAGTGTTAGGTGTAATTGTAACTTAGGTTAGGATTTATTTTACAGGTAAATTTGTATTTATTTTAGCTAGGTAGTTATTAAATAGTTATTAACTATTTAATAACTATTGTACCTAGTTAAAATAAATACAAAGTTGCCTGTAAAATAAATATAAATCCTAAAATAGCTACAATGTAGATTAGATTAGGTGTAATTAGTTTAAAATTCTTGTAATATTTTATTATTTTTGGTAATTTAGTGTTTGTTTGTTTTTTGGTACTTTTCTGATGGATGGAAGACCTCTTCTTGCCCCGATTGGATGAAGACTTCTGCCGGTCTGGATGTCCTCTTCTGCCCCATCGGATGAAGACTTCGGCCCGGCTGGGTGAACACGACTCAAGGTAGGGAGATCTTCAGGGGGGTAGTGTTAGGTTTATTTAAGGGGTGTTTGGGTTAGAGTAGGGGTATGTGGGAGGTGGGTTGTAATGTTGGGGGGTGGTATTGTGGGTTTTTTTACAGGCAAAAGAGCTGTTTTCTTTGGGGCATGCCCCGCAAAAGGCCCTTTTAAGGGCTGGTAAGGTAATAGAGCTGTTAACTTTTGTAATTTAGTATAGGGTAGGGCATTTTTTTTATTTTGAGGGGCTTTGTTATTTTATTAGGGGGCTTAGATTAGGTGTAATTAGTTTAAAATACTTGTAATTTTTTTTTATTTTTTGTAAAAAAAAAATTGTACTCTAGTTTAGTTTATTTAATTGTATTTAATTGTAGGTACTTGTAGTTAAGTAATTTAATGATAGTGTAGTGTTAGGTTTAATTGTAACTTGGGTTAGGATTTATTTTACAGGTAATTTTGTAATTATTTTTACTAGGTAGCTATTAAATAGTCAATAACTATTTAATAGCTATTGTACCTAGTTAAAATAAATACAAAGTTGCCTGTAAAATAAATATAAATCCTAAAATAGCTACAATGTAACTATTAGTTATATTGCAGCTATATTAGGGTTTATTTTACAGGTAAGTATTTAGTTTTAAATAGAATTAATTTATTTAATTAATTAAATGATAGTGTAGTGTTAGGTGTAATTGTAACTTAGGTTAGGATTTATTTTACAGGTAAATTTGTATTTATTTTAGCTAGGTAGTTATTAAATAGTTATTAACTATTTAATAACTATTGTACCTAGTTAAAATACATACAAAGTTGCCTGTAAAATAAATATAAATCCTAAAATAGCTACAATGTAACTATTAGTTATATTGTAGCTATATTAATAGCTAGTAGGGGGCTTAGATTAGGTGTAATTAGTTTAAAATTCTTGTAATATTTTATTATTTTTGGTAATTTAGTGTTTGTTTGTTTTTTGGTACTTTTCTGATGGATGGAAGACCTCTTCTTGCCCCGCTTGGATGAAGACTTCTGCTGGTCTGGATGTCCTCTTCTGCCCCATCAGATGAAGACTTCGGCCCGGCTGGGTGAACACGACTCAAGGTAGGGAGATCTTCAGGGGGTAGTGTTAGGTTTATTTAAGGGCGTTTGGGTTAGAGTAGGGGTATGTGGGTGGTGGGTTGTAATGTTGGGGGGTGGTATTGGGGGGGATTTTTACAGGCAAAAGAGCTGTTTTCTTTGGGGCATGCCCCGCAAAAGGCCATTTTAAGGGCTGGTAAGGTAATAGAGCTGTTAACTTTTGTAATTTAGTATAGGGTAAGGCATTTTTTTATTTTGGGGGGCTTTGTTATTTTATTAGGGGGCTTAGATTAGCTGTAATTAGTTTAAAATTGCCGGTCTGGATGTCCTCTTCTGCCCCATCGGATGAAGACTTCGGCCCGGCTGGGTGAACACGACTCAAGGTAGGGAGATCTTCAGGGGGGTAGTGTTAGGTTTATTTAAGGGGGGTTTGGGTTAGAGTAGCGGTATGTGGGTGGTGGGTTGTAATGTTGGGGGGTGGTATTGTGGGGCTTTTTTACAGGCAAAAGAGCTGTTTTCTTTGGGGCATGCCCCGCAAAAGGCCCTTTTAAGGGCTAGTAAGATAATAGAGCTGTTAACTTTTGTAATTTAGTATAGGGTAGGGCATTTTTTTATTTTGGGGGGCTTTGTTATTTTATATGGGGGCTTAGATTAGGTGTAATTAGTTTAAAATTCTTGTAATTTTTTTTATTTTTTGTAATTTAGTGTTTGTTTTTTTTTGTAATTTAGTGGGGGGTTTTTGTACTTTAGTTTAGTTTATTTAATTGTAGATAATTGTAGGTACTTGTAGTTAATTTATTTAATGATAGTGTAGTGTTAGGTTTAATTGTAACTTTAGGTTAGGATTTATTTTACAGGTAATTTTGTAATTATTTTAACTAGGTAGCTATTAAATAGTCAATAACTATTTAATAGCTATTAATTTAATAGCTATTGTACCTAGTTAAAATAAATACAAAGTTGCCTGTAAAATAAATATAAATCCTAAGATAGCTACAATGTAACTATTAGTTATATTGCAGCTATATTAGGGTTTATTTTACAGGTAAGTATTTAGTTTTAAATAGGATTCATTTATTTAATTAATTTAATGATAGTGTAGTGTTAGGTGTAATTGTAACTTAGGTTAGGATTTATTTTACAGGTAAATTTGTATTTATTTTAGCTAGGTAGTTATTTAATAGTTATTAACTATTTAATAACTATTGTACCTAGTTAAAATAAATACAAACTTGCCTGTAAAATAAATATAAATCCTAAAATAGCTACAATATAACTATTAGTTATTTTGCAGCTAGCTTAGGGTTTATTTTACAGGTAAGTATTTAGTTTTAAATAGGATTCATTTATTTAATTATAGTAAATTTATTTCGTTTTATTTAAATTATATTTAAGTTAGGGGGTGTTAGAGTTAGACTTAGGTTTAGGGGTTAATAACCTTATTATAGTAGCGGCGACATTGGGGGTGGGAGATTAGGAGTTAATAATTGTAGGTAGGTGGCGGCGATGTTGGGGAGGGCAGATTAGGGGTTAATAAAATGTATTATAGTGTTTGCGAGGCGGGAGTGCAGCGGTTTAGGGGTTAATACATTTATTATAGTGGCGGCGATGTCCGGTCGGCAGATTAGGGGTTAATACTTGTAGTTAGATTGCGGTGACGTTGGGGGGCAGATTAGGGGTTAATAACTATAATGTAGGGGTCGGCGATGTTAGGGACAGCAGATTAGGGGTTAATAGCTATAATGTAGGTGGCGGCGATGTCCGGTTGGCAGATTAGGGGTTAATACTTGTAGTTAGGTTGCGGCGACATTGGGGGTGGCAGATTAGGGGTTAATAACTATAATGTAGGGGTCGGCGATGTTAGGGACAGCAGATTAGGGGTTAATAGCTATAATGTAGGTGGCGGCGATGTCCGGTCGGCAGATTAGGGGTTAATACTTGTAGTTAGATTGCGGCGACGTTGGGGGGGCAGATTAGGGGTTAATAACTATAATGTAGGGGTCGGCGATGTTAGGGACATCAGATTAGGGGTTAATAGCTATAATGTAGGTGGCGGGGGTGTCCGGTCGGCAGATTAGGGGTTAATACTTGTAGTTAGATTGCCGCGACGTTGGGGGGGGCAGATTAGGGGTTAATGACATTTATTATAGTGTTTGCGAGGCGGGAGTGCGGCGGTTTAGGGGTTAATACATTTATTATAGTGGCGGCGATATCCGGTCGGCAGATTAGGGGTTAATAAGATAATGCTGGTGTCAGCTATATCGGGGGCAGCAGATTAGGGGTTAATAAGTGTTAGATTAGGGGTGTTTAGAGACTCGGGGTACATGTTAGGGTGTTAGGTGCAGACTTAGTGTTTCCCCATAGGAAACAATGGGGCTGCGGTGTTAGGTTTTTTTTCAGCCGAAACTCCCCATTGTTTCCTATGGGGAAATGCAGAATTTTACCGAGCTAATTCTGATTTTTTGGGAGATACGGCAGCTATTTTGGATTCATTCGGTAGATTCAGAAGTATTTTAATTCGGAAATTCGAATCGATCCGAATCTCCGAATTTATCGAATTTTCCGAATTTCCGAATAAATCCGAAACGAATCGCACATGTCTAATTTTAAAGTCAGTAGTTAAGTTTTACACTACAACGCCGTAGCATAAAACTCCTAACTAAAGTGCTAAAAAGTACACTAACACTCATAAACTAATTATTAACCCCTAAACCGAGGCCCTCCCACATCGCAAACACTAAAATAAAAATTTTAACCCGTAATATGCAGAACCGGACATCGCTGCCACTATAATAAATATATTAATCCCTAAACCACCGCACTCCCGCCTCGTAAACATTAGTTAAATATTATTAACCCCTAATCTGCCGTCCCTAACATCGCCGACACCTACCTACATTTATTAACCCCTAATCTGCCGCCCCAACGTCGTCTCCACTATACTAAAGTTATTAACCCCTAAATCTAAGTCTAATCCGATCCCTTACCCCCTAACTTAAATATAATTTAAATAAATCTAAATAAAACTACTATAATTAACTAAATTATTCCAATTTAAAACTAAATACTTACCTATAAAATAAACCCTAAGCTAGCTATAATATAACTAATAGTTACATTGTATCTAGCTTAGGGTTTATTTTTATTTTACAGGCAAGTTTGTATTTATTTTAACTAGGTAGAATAGTTATTAAATAGTTATTAACTATTTAATAAACTACCTAGCTAAAATAAATACAAATTTACCTGTAAAATAAAACCAAACCTAATTTACACTAACACCTAACACTACACTATAATTAAATTAATTCCCTAAATTATATACAATTAAATACAATTAAATAAAATTAGCTAAAGTACAAAAACCCCAACTAAATTACAGAAAATAATAAACAAATTACAAGATTTTTTAACTAATTACACCTAATCTAATTCCCCTAACAAAATAAAAAAGCCCCCCCCCCCCAAATAAAGAAAAGCCCTACCCTACACTAAATTACAAATAGCCCTTAAAAGGGCCTTTTGCGGGGCATTGCCCCAAAGTAATCAGCTCTTTTACCTGTAAAAAAAAATACAAATCCCCCCAACATTAAAACCCACAACCCACACAACCAACCCTACTCTAAAACCCTCCCAATACCCCCTTAGAAAACCTAACACTGACCCCTTGAAGATCCCCTTACCGGGAGAAGTCTTCATCCAACCGGGCCGAAGTCCTCAACGAATCCGGCAGAAGTGGTCCTCCAGACGGGCAGAAGAGGTCCTCCAGACAGGCAGAAGTCTTCATCCAGACGGCATCTTCTATCTTCATCCAGACGGCATCTTCTATCTTCATCCATCCGGCGCGCAGCGGGTCCATCTTCAAGACATCTGACGCGGAGCATCCTCTTCTTTCCACGGCGACTGAAGAATGAAGGTACCTTTAAGTGATGTCATCCAAGATGGCGTCCCTTCAATTCCGATTGGCTGATAGAATTCTATCAGCCAATCGGAATTAAGGTAGGAAAAATCCTATTGGCTGATGCAATCAGCCAATAGGATTGAGCTGACATTCTATTGGCTGATTGGAACAGCCAATAGAATGCCAGCTCAAATTATATTTAAGTTAGGGGGGTTAGGGTTAGACTTAGGTTTAGGGGTTAATATGTTTATTATAGTGGTGGCGACGTTGGGGGCGGCAGATTAGGGGTTAATAAATGTAGGTAGGTGGTGTTGATGTTAGGGCTGGCAGATTAGGGCTTAATAATATTTAACTAATGTTTGCGAGGCTCGAGTGCAGCGGTTTAGGGGTTAATATGTTTATTATAGTGGCGGCGACGTTGGGGGCCGCAGATTAGGGGTTAATAAATGTAGGTAGGTGGCGGCGACATTGGGGGCGGCAGATTAGGGGTTCATAAGTATAATGTAGGTGGCGGCGGTGTTCGGAGCAGCAGATTAGGGGTTAATAATATAATGTAGGTTGCGGCGATGTTGGAGGCTGCAGATTAGGGGTTAATAAGTGTACGATTAGGGGTGTTTAGACTCAGGGTTCATGTTAGAGTGTTAGGTGTAGACATAAAATGTATTTCCCCATAGGAATCAATGGGGCTGCGTTAAGGAGCTTTACGCTGCTTTTTGGCATGTGTTAGACTTTTTTTCAGCCGGCGATCCCCGTTGATTCCTATGGGGAAATCGTGCACGAGCACGTTACACCAGCTCACCGCTATCGTAAACAGCAGCGCTGGTATTGGAGTGCGGTAAGGAGCAAAATTTTACTCAACGCTCACTTCTTGTCTGGGTTGTAAAAACCCATAATACCAGCGCTGTCTGTAAGTGAGCGGTGAGGATAAACTGCTCATTAGCACCGCATAGCCTCTAACGCAAAACTCGTAATCTAGGTGTAAGTTAGCTACAATATAACTAATAGTTATATTGTAGCTAGCTTAGGTTTTATTTCACAGGTAAGTATTTAGTTTTAAATAGGTATTATTTAGTTAATAATTGTAAATTTAATTTAGATCTATTTTAATTATGTTAAAGTTAGGGGGTGTTAGGGTTAGGGGTAGGGTTAGGTTTAGGGGTAGGTGTAGGGGTTAATAGTTTAATTTAGGTTGTTGCGATGTGGGTGACTGGCGGTTTAGGGGTTAATAGGTTTATTTAGTTAATACTTGTAAGTTTAATTTAGCTATATTTTAATTATGTTAAAGTTAGGGGGTGTTAGGGTTAGGATTACGTTAGGGTTAGGGTTACAATAGGGTTAGGGTTAGGTTTAGGGGTTAATATAGTTTAATTTAGGTTGTTGCGATGTGGGGGGCTGGCGGTTTAGGGGTTAATTGGTTTATTTTGTGGTAGTGATGTTGGAGGCCAGAGGTTTAGGGGTTAATAGCTTTATTAGTTCGTTAGCGCTGCGGAATCTGTTGGCGCTCTATAAATAATAGTGTGGGTGATGTTGGGATGCAGCAGAATAGGGATTAATACCTTTATTTAGGTGGTGGCGATATCGGGAGCAGCAGATTAGGGGTTAATAACTGTAGGCAGGCATTGGGGGCAGCAGATTAGGGGTGTTTAGACGTAGTGTTTTTTTAGGGTGTTAGGTTTAAACTGTATTTTCTTTTTCCTCATAGACATCAATGGGGCTGCATTACGGAGCTTTTCCTTCTGCGATCGCAGGTGTTAGACTTTGTTCTGACCTGCCCTCCCCATTGATGTCTATGGGGAAAGCATGCACAAGCAGTCAAACACAGCGCTTGTTTTTGGTGCGGTATGGAGCTCAACGCAACCATATCACCCGCACAAACCTGTTTTTTTTTTTTAAAACTTATAATGGCAGCGCTATAGGAGATTAAATAACGCCACTTTTGTTGCGTTCGTTAATTTCCCTATAGCGCTCAAAACTCGTAATCTAGTCGTTTGTTATTTGATGGTCTGTCACACCTACAAATACTAAACAACTTGTACCAATTTGTAATTAATAGGATATGTTACTCATTGAATTCTCTCTTGCTCTACACAACAGATCCTAACCTGACATTTCATTACAATGGTAGGTGCAGTTGGGACAAATATCCCTGTATGTCGGTCTCGTTCGGGCAAGGGTGTTCTTGTTTAAGGTTATAGAGATTTTCGTAGTTATTTTTAAATGTATTAGCTATGTCTTTGGAAGTATACCATTGTTTCCCTGAGTCATCTGTTATGTTCATTATATAGCGTTTATGTGTTCTCTTCTTAAGCTGTCTCGTTAGCTTGTTTGTTGTCTCCTTCGTAATAGGTTTTTTTAAGAAATAGGGCTCTGCGGTTTGCCTCTATATCTAGGTACTGGTTTAGTTGTTGTCTTTTATGTTCTATGCTTTCCAGGAGGGAACGGTCTTAGGGATATGATTTATGAATGTCTTGGAGTTTATTTAAGTCATCTAACTGAGATTTTAGATATGTTTGTTGTTTATTTTTTGCTGCCTTCATGGCTATTAGCTCTCCTCTGATAACACATTTATGTGCATTCCAAATATGTTGTGTACTTATGTCAGGAGTGTTATTTAATCTAAAGTACTCTTCGATGGCCTTAGTGAGTTGTAAGTAGATCATGGGATATTTTAGTAGTTTCCACACTCTATCTTAGGTTTGTGAAGTGGGCCACTTGAGAGTGCAACTAATCATGATGTGGTCAGACAATGTGAGTGGGGAGATATCTTTGTGTTGAATATATGTTAGGCTTGTGACATCGATCATTAAATTGTCTATCCTGGAGTATGTCTGGTGGGGATGTGAAAAGAAGGTATAGTCTTTTGTAATGGGGTGGTAGATTCTCCAAGCATAGTGTACTGCCAGGTTAGATAAGTTGGGGTCTAAAGCTATGGTAAAATCTCCACCAACTATTAGGCTACCTCGAGTTGTTTCCAGAATTTTGTTATATGTATACTGGAAAAATTGAGATGATTCAGTATTTGGAGCATAGACATTCACTATTGTTATTAACTTATTTTATAAAAGCCCTGAAATAATTATGAATTTCCCTTCTTAATATTTAAATCTTTTATTGAGGAATGTTAGGAATGTGACAAATACAAAGAGTCTCATGTCAAAATTACAAAGTGACCATATGTAAATACAACAAACAGTGATATTACTTCACATTACAGTGACACAGTTGACAGTGAAAAATATTACATTAGGTACAGTAACATTCGACTAGATGGAATCCTCTTTTTAAAATGTTATATAGCTGGATATAAGTAGCCATTAGCGTGATTCTATCAAATCATATGAACTTTAAAGAAGACTCTGTGGCTACAGGTAGGACCCATAACGTGTAAACTATAATACAGGTTCGGCTCTTACTGAATATTTTCAGAAGAGGATTACGTTAATGAAAATTTACAAGCAATAGTAAACAACTTCAGACCTCTAGGGGGGAGGGAAATACGATAAGAAGAGAAAGGAAAAGAAAAAAAAAGGGGAAGGTTTTAAAGCTACCCCTACATCATGATGGAAGTACAAGTGAACCTTAGTTTTTATGGTGGATTAAATTCATTCCACTTACACCAGATCTCATGATACAGCTCAAGTTTGTTTAAGGATCGGAAGGCATATTCCTCCATATTTCTTATATATTCAAAAATAGTAATTACTTTTTAAGGGATGGGGGAAGACTGTTTCCAGTCTCTGGCAATGGCTAATTTTGTGGCCATAAGTATGTAGGAGGCAAGAGTTCTCTCCGCCTCAGTCATTTCTGGGAAGCCATGATGCAAGAGACCCATAGCGCAATGGAATCTTTAAAACACTCAAAATTCCAAAAACAGTCCTGCAGATACCTTTGATCTTGGGACACTTCCACCATACATGTATATGCGTCCCCAGGACACCACAATCTATCCAACACAAGGGAGAGGAAGTTTGATAGAATTTATGTAAAGTGACCGGTACAAAATGCCAGCGAGTTGTCATTTTATAATATATATACCTTTGTTCCCACTTAGTGGGAGGTTGTGTAGATTGCCCTGCTAGTCCCCAGGATTTGAGGATGCTGGCGAGCCGAATAAATTCAAAGCGAAGTGCGGGAGGTAAAGAAAGTTTACTACTTACTTCCTCAAAGGCTAAAAGAGAACCTTCTTTGTAAAGGGAGGATATAGGCAAATTAGCAGCGTCTGACCAAGTACTTACATGCGTTTCACACATTGAAACTAGAACATTACGGATTTTATAGAGAGGTGAGTGATGAGGAGAGATTGTCACCATGTGCTTTTTGCTATCCCAGTGTCTCAATGCATCTATAATAAGCAGGTGCTCTATTTTTTGAGTCTTACGTACATGTATAGGTATCCAGGGTAGATCGGAGAGAAATATGCCTTTGGGGAGAAACGACTGTTCAACTTCTTGCCAACGAAATCTAAGTACTTTATACTCCACCCCATAATATGGGCTAACAGAGCAGCGCCGTGATAAATTAAAATACTTGGGTACGCCAGTCCACCACAATGTATGGGAATTTCCCTTCTTTATCCACATAAATTAAGTTAACCTTAAAGGGGAGGGTTTTATTGAGCAATATGCCCACTCTATTATGTTTAGTGGAGTTAGAGGCAAAAAATGTTGGACTCATTCTTAACGGATGAGTGGGGTTTGTGACCCCTTTTAAAATGGGTTTCTTGTAACAGTGCTATGTTACATTTAAGTATTTTATAATCTCTTAAGGCTATGCATCTTTTTGGTGGTATATTAAACCCCTTGACGTTATGTGAGAGGATCTTAATTTCGAAAGGATTTACAGGCATTGCAGTGTAATAAGGTGATAGCATATTCAATTTTGAAGGCACATATAGGAAAAAAGCACATACAAAGGATGTACATTTTTGAAGACACAAAATAAGACACATTGATAACAATAACTTCAACAAGACAATAAACAGCTAAATAAATGTTTAAAGGAACAGTCTACACCAGAATTGTTATTGTTTAAAAAGATAGATAATCCCTTTATTAACCATTGCCTACACTTTTTACCCCTGTGATTACCTTGTATTTAAGCCTCTGCAAACTGCCCCCTTATTTCAGATCTTTTGACAGACATCCATTTTAAGCAATCAGAGCTGGCACACTGGAACTCCACGTGCGTGAGCACAGTGTTATCTTTATGACACACATGAACTAACACCCTCTATTGGTGAAAAACTGGCAAAATGCCCTGAGAGAAGAGGCGGCCTTCAAGGGTTTAGAAATTTGCATATTAACCTCCTAGGTTTTTCCTGGTGCGTTGAACACGGCACTGTATGCCGTTTTGAGTTTGTAAGCCGAAACGTCGACATACAACTTTACTATGTTGTTGCTATGAACAATAAACAAAATGATATTTGCTGTTAAGCAATTTACACAAATCCTGAGAGTGCCCTCCCTTTCTGAGTTCTTATCTACATTTTCATAGAGGATTGCACCCAGGTCCGGTATGAATTACCAAAGTTGGAGTGCTGGAACACGTGCTATTGGGTATATATATATATATATATATATATATATATATATATGATGGTAAACCAAATATAAATGTTTTATACATAACTAAGTGGCCAGTAAAGTATTACA
The DNA here is from genome assembly GCF_027579735.1 of Bombina bombina. NCBI lineage: Eukaryota > Metazoa > Chordata > Amphibia > Anura > Bombinatoridae > Bombina > Bombina bombina. The sequence goes on from NC_069500.1 coordinate 1,379,953,162, forward strand.
TCTTACCCTTAACCAAAACCGGTGTTAACTGTGAATGAGGAGTGGATAAAGTCCCATAAATGTCCCATAAATGTCCCAGTAGGTCTTTGATATGACCCGATGGAATGCTAGTAAACGTGTGTTGCAGTTGTTGATATCCATGGTTAGGTGTCATCTGGAGGTGGAGGGCCTGCCTTTCTTCTCTTGGGCTAAACTTAGCTCCATTGTGGGCACTGTTCTTTGGGGCCATCTTGTTCTGTGCTTGGTTAAGAAGATGGTACTCCTATTATGTTGTCCGGAGGAGGCTCAAGTGGAATGTTTAACTTTTTTTGCCAGATTGTCCAAGTCATTGACATTTTTGTATATAAATTGAGATCCATTGTGTGTAACTATCAAGCTAAATGAGAACCCCCAGCGATATCTGATATTGTGCTCCTGCAGGGTTTTAGTACTAAATCTGACCTCTTTTTGCCTTTGAACAGTTTGTGGGCTGAGATCTTGATAAATGTGTATATTTTGACCTTGAAATGAGATGGATTGTCTTTATCTCGCAGCTTGCCCTAGTTTATCTTTAATCTTATATTTAAAAAAATCTCAAGATAACGTCTCTCGGAGGAGCAGGTGGTTTGGGGAGAGGCCATAGCGCTCTGTGTGCTCTCTCTATATCCTCACTCTGGAGAGGGGGTGTTCATGGGGATAGTGTATGAAAGAGTTCCTTTATATAAGATTTTAATTGGTCTTGAATGACCTCCTCTGGGATGCCCCTGATCCTGATCTTTTCTTGCAGGGATTGCAACATTGAGTCTTGTATTGATATTTGTTGAGTGTTTGAGCTTAACAAGTTGTTTAATGAATCTTTAATGAAGGACTTTAATGACTCCAGGTCTGATTTATAAGGGAGATCTGCTATTTGAGATTGTATGGCCATTAGTGGGTTATGCTGGGTAAATTGCGTGCCTGTTTGTGAGCCTGATGGGAACATCTCTTGGGGTTGTGAGGCCTCCGCAGCAGGATTCTCTGATGCTTGAAAGAATGTTGACACTGAGCGTGTTGTTGGTGGAGGTTTATTGTGTTTGTCCATTTTTGGCCCCTTCTTTGTGGCCATTTCTGTTATATCCTGTGCGAGGGTTCAAGATTTTTAGGACTAATATAAGCCTTTTGAGATGATTAGGTATGCACAGGTCAGAAAAGTTGCAGAGTTAAATCAAGATATATAGTATGCTGTCCTCAAGTTTAAAAGCTTCTGTTGAAAGCTTGACAGAGATACCAAGTATTGATGTATTCAGGTCCTGTTGTTATGTATGGCCAGGGCCGGCGCTTGCATATAGGCAGGCTAGGCAGCCGCCTTAGAGCGTCCCCAGCATGGCTGCTGGCATTGGCATAGCAGCTGAGAAGTGAAAAATGTATGCGCGCACGGGTGGCACACTATTCACTCACTGTATGTCAGTAACTCAGGACAGGAAACTCACTGTCCAGACACTTTACACTCATGAGCATTGGGCAGGGGTCAGGAGGGTGTGTGTGGGCACTGGCAGTGGGCAGTTCAGAATGCTCATCGATTCAACTCACTCACTTGCGCTGCTGCGCATCAGCACTCAGAGTAACGCCGCCTATCTGACTGAGAGTCTGTCTGTCTGTGCATGCGTCACGTGCACAGCACAGAATCAGTCAGTGCTGGAGGCAGCTCAGGCAGACAGCTGTGAGAGGGAAACAAATGTGTGAGGATGCTGGTGTGGCGCACCTCGTGACTGTTGTTGTCACACTCTCACACACTATGATTTTGAAATTGAATTTGAGGCTGAGCCATGTGAGGGAAGTCCACCCAGTGACCCACCCAGATGACCAGAGAGACCGGTTTGGAACCTCAGTTCTGAAAGACAGTGAGAGAGGTATGTTGGCATTTTGGCGCATGCATTACCTGCTATACAATACCAGCTAGTCATTGATTGTTATGCAGTACCTGCTGGTCATTATCTGACTGCTATATAGCTTATGCAGACCATTACATGCTTTACAATACGAGCTAGTCATTGTTTGTTATGCAGTACCTGCTGGTCATTATCTGACTGCTATATAGCTTATGCAGACCATTACATGCTTTACAATACGAGCTAGTCATTGTTTGTTATGCAGTACCTGCTGGTCATTATCTGACTGCTATATAGCTTATGCAGACCATTACATGCTTTACAATACCAGCTAGTCATTGTTTGTTATGCAGTACCTGCTGGTCATTATCTGACTGCTATATAGCCTATGCAGACCATTACATGCTTTACAATACGAGCTAGTCATTGTTTGTTATGCAGTACCTGCTGGTCATTATCTGACTGCTATATAGCTTATGCAGACCATTACATGCTTTACAATACCAGCTAGTCATTGTTTGTTATGCAGTACCTGCTGGTCATTATCTGACTGCTATATAGCCTATGCAGACCATTACATGCTTTACAATACCAGCTAGTCATTGTTTGTTATGCAGTACCTGCTGGTCATTATCTGACTGCTATATAGCCTGTGCAGACCATTACATGCTTTACAATACCAGCTAGTCATTGTTTGTTATGCAGTACCTGCTGGTCATTATCTGACTGCTATATAGCCTGTGCAGACCATTACATGCTTTACAATACCAGCTAGTCATTGTTTGTTATGCAGTACCTGCTGGTCATTATCTGACTGCTATATAGCCTGTGCAGACCATTACATGCTTTACAATACCAGCTAGTCATTGTTTGTTATGCAGTACCTGCTGGTCATTATCTGACTGCTATATAGCCTATGCAGACCATTACATGCTTTACAATACCAGCTAGTCATTGTTTGTTATGCAGTACCTGCTGGTCATTATCTGACTGCTATATAGCCTATGCAGACCATTACATGCTTTACAATACCAGCTAGTCATTGTTTGTTATGCAGTACCTGCTGGTCATTATCTGACTGCTATATAGCTTATGCAGACCATTACATGCTTTACAATACGAGCTAGTCATTGTTTGTTATGCAGTACCTGCTGGTCATTATCTGACTGCTATATAGCCTATGCAGACCATTACATGCTTTACAATACCAGCTAGTCATTGTTTGTTATGCAGTACCTGCTGGTCATTATCTGACTGCTATATAGCTTATGCAGACCATTACATGCTTTACAATACCAGCTTGTCATTGTTTGTTATGCAGTACCTGCTGGTCATTATCTGACTGCTATATAGCTTATGCAGACCATTACATGCTTTACAATACCAGCTAGTCATTGTTTGTTATGCAGTACCTGCTGGTCATTATCTGACTGCTATATAGCCTATGCAGACCATTACATGCTTTACAATACCAGCTAGTCATTGTTTGTTATGCAGTACCTGCTGGTCATTATCTGACTGCTATATAGCCAATACAGACCATTACATGCTTTACAATACCAGCTAGTCATTGTTTGTTATGCAGTACCTGCTGGTCATTATCTGACTGCTATATAGCCTATGCAGACCATTACATGCTTTACAATACCAGCTAGTCATTGTTTGTTATGCAGTACCTGCTGGTCATTATCTGACTGCTATATAGCCTATGCAGACCATTACATGCTTTACAATACCAGCTAGTCATTGTTTGTTATGCAGTACCTGCTGGTCATTATCTGACTGCTATATAGCTTATGCAGACCATTACATGCTTTACAATACCAGCTAGTCACTGTTTGTTATGCAGTACCTGCTGGTCATTATCTGACTGCTATATAGCTTATGCAGACCATTACATGCTTTACAATACGAGCTAGTCATTGTTTGTTATGCAGTACCTTCTGGTCATTATCTGACTGCTATATAGCCTATGCAGACCATTACATGCTTTACAATACGAGCTAGTCATTGTTTGTTATGCAGTACCTGCTGGTCATTATCTGACTGCTATATAGCCTATGCAGACCATTACATGCTTTACAATACCAGCTAGTCATTGTTTGTTATGCAGTACCTTCTGGTCATTATCTGACTGCTATATAGCCTATGCAGACCATTACATGCTTTACAATACCAGCTAGTCATTGTTTGTTATGCAGTACCTGCTGGTCATTATCTGACTGCTATATAGCTTATGCAGACCATTACATGCTTTACAATACGAGCTAGTCATTGTTTGTTATGCAGTACCTGCTGGTCATTATCTGACTGCTATATAGCCTATGCAGACCATTACATGCTTTACAATACGAGCTAGTCATTGTTTGTTATGCAGTACCTGCTGGTCATTATCTGACTGCTATATAGCCTATGCAGACCATTACATGCTTTACAATACGAGCTAGTCATTGTTTGTTATGCAGTACCTGCTGGTCATTATCTGACTGCTATATAGCTTATGCAGACCATTACATGCTTTACAATACGAGCTAGTCATTGTTTGTTATGCAGTACCTGCTGGTCATTATCTGACTGCTATATAGCTTATGCAGACCATTACATGCTTTACAATACCAGCTAGTGATTGTTTGTTATGCAGTACCTGCTGGTCATTATCTGACTGCTATATAGCTTATGCAGACCATTACATGCTTTACAATACCAGCTAGTCATTGTTTGTTATGCAGTACCTGCTGGTCATTATCTGACTGCTATATAGCTTATGCAGACCATTACATGCTTTACAATACCAGCTAGTCATTGTTTGTTATGCAGTACCTGCTGGTCATTATCTGACTGCTATATAGCTTATGCAGACCATTACATGCTTTACAATACGAGCTAGTCATTGTTTGTTATGCAGTACCTGCTGGTCATTATCTGACTGCTATATAGCTTATGCAGACCATTACATGCTTTACAATACCAGCTAGTCATTGTTTGTTATGCAGTACCTGCTGGTCATTATCTGACTGCTATATAGCCTGTGCAGACCATTACATGCTTTACAATACGAGCTAGTCATTGTTTGTTATGCAGTACCTGCTGGTCATTATCTGACTGATATATAGCTTATGCAGACCATTACATGCTTTACAATACGAGCTAGTCATTGTTTGTTATGCAGTACCTGCTGGTCATTATCTGACTGCTATATAGCTTATGCAGACCATTACATGCTTTACAATACCAGGTAGTCATTGTTTGTTATGCAGTACCTGCTGGTCATTATCTGACTGCTATATAGCCTATGCAGACCATTACATGCTTTACTATACCAGCTAGTCATTGTTTGTTATGCAGTACCTGCTGGTCATTATCTGACTGCTATATAGCTTATGCAGACCATTACATGCTTTACAATACCAGGTAGTCATTGTTTGTTATGCAGTACCTGCTGGTCATTATCTGACTGCTATATAGCTTATGCAGACCATTACATGCTTTACAATACCAGCTAGTCATTGTTTGTTATGCAGTACCTGCTGGTCATTATCTGACTGCTATATAGCTTATGCAGACCATTACATGCTTTACAATACGAGCTAGTCATTGTTTGTTATGCAGTACCTGCTGGTCATTATCTGACTGCTATATAGCTTATGCAGACCATTACATGCTTTACAATACCAGCTAGTCATTGTTTGTTATGCAGTACCTGCTGGTCATTATCTGACTGCTATATAGCCTATACAGACCATTACATGCTTTACAATACCAGCTAGTCATTGTTTGTTATGCAGTACCTGCTGGTCATTATCTGACTGCTATATAGCTTATGCAGACCATTACATGCTTTACAATACCAGGTAGTCATTGTTTGTTATGCAGTACCTGCTGGTCATTATCTGACTGCTATATAGCTTATGCAGACCATTACATGCTTTACAATACCAGCTAGTCATTGTTTGTTATGCAGTACCTGCTGGTCATTATCTGACTGCTATATAGCTTATGCAGACCATTACATGCTTTACAATACGAGCTAGTCATTGTTTGTTATGCAGTACCTGCTGGTCATTATCTGACTGCTATATAGCTTATGCAGACCATTACATGCTTTACAATACCAGCTAGTCATTGTTTGTTATGCAGTACCTGCTGGTCATTATCTGACTGCTATATAGCCTATGCAGACCATTACATGCTTTACAATACCAGCTAGTCATTGTTTGTTATGCAGTACCTGCTGGTCATTATCTGACTGCTATATAGCCTAGGCAAGGAAAAGTAGTTGTACTTTGACCATGTGTAGACAAAGATTGCCAAGCCAGGCACCGGGACTTAGGTCGATAAACACCCCCCCAGAAAACAGTACATATGAGCCAATATAAGAGGTGTACCTTGTGCACTGAAGGGAGAAATCCTGTATATATGCGGAACGATATCCGATGACAGCGTGTCTGCCGACTTCTCTTACTTCCGCCTCTATGCAAAACCCGGTCTGCAGCTCAATGAACGTCACCGCGTGACGTCAGGAGGGGGTGTGTATGTAGGCAAACTGTATATTCACCCGGCCCAGCGGTTATGAGGAGTGTTAGCCTGGACTCGAAAGCTGGTCAAATCATCACAGAAGAAGAAGGATGGAGTCCCAGGTTATAATAAAACAAATTCTTTTATTCGATTCTTTTAAAAGTAGAAGTGAGACGCAGCTCACACAGACACAACATCAGCCAGAAGGTGAGTGGAGAGATGAGCGTAGCACCAGTGGCTTACATGTTTCGGCGAAATGCCGTAATCATAGCCTAAGGTGCTATACCTGTGCAGTGTTTAAAAAGGAGGTGTGAAGTGATTTAATTGGCTAAAAACACTTTCAAAGAAAAAACAACAAACGCCCATTTCAACACATTTAGCATGAACATAAAAGTTAACCCTATACATGTCAGAATATATTTTAGAGCAAGGGGGTAGGTAAAAGAAAGCAGACAAATATGATGTATAAGTACGGAGAAAAAGGATATGAAGAGAAGAGAGAAAGTGAAAAATCAGCAAATGGATAGAGGGAACAGAGAAGCAGCAATATTGGACACTTAAAGTGTTCACATAGAAAAAAGTATATAGTCACAATATATGTAAGATAGTATGCAAGATACTAACTGTTATTAAATAATTGCCAAATAGACAAAGCGTGGACATAAGCGATAATATCGATATAATGATTTAAACACGCAATGTCGCTATGCAAAAGAAAAGAAGAGAGAAAGGGAAGAATAGAGAATAGAAAGGGGGGGGGGGGGGAGGGGGAAAATGAAAGAGGAGAGAAGGAAAGAGGAAAGAATAAAGAGACTGAAAAGAAGAAAGAGGGAAAAATAGTGGGGGCTAATGAATACACATATAGCACATAAGAGTATATGTGTATGATACCGCATACACCCTATACAAATTATGGTGCTGTATATAATCTAATAAAGACAGAAAGAAAAATGTAGTGTACACAAACTGTAATGCTATATTTTAGTATATATATAGTATATTAGATGTTATGTCAGAAGAATATAAGGGAACCACAGCAGATTCTAAGTATAGATGAATTGCAGCTATGAATCACACTATATGAGACATATGGTACATGCGATATGAGCACTATAAACATGAATTAAATGAACAGCAATATATTGAAGAATAAAAAGTACATTGAGTATACATGTATTAACAATTAGTCCCTAATGAAAATTGTCAGGGTTAAGGACTACGGACATATGTACTTGAATATGAATAGGACAGTAGAGGAAGATTGATTTGTCAAAATATATATTATAAATTGACCTATACATTGACATATAGACATCTACTCCCAAAAGTTGATCAAATCAAATTTGGAGTTAAGCCCTTGAGGAAGTCTGGTTTTTAATTGGAAAATCCAAAAGGTTTCACGTTTCGCTAGAACTTTGTCTATATCTCCCCCTCTCATAGGGACTTTGGCTTTTTCAATGGCTGCCCATCTAAACGAATTAAGGCAACAGTTATGTTTGGTGGCAAAATGTTGCACTAAAGGAGTTGTAGCCGTACCCCTAGTCAGGGAGGAGATATGTTCTCTTATTCTAGAGTTAACGTCCCTAGACGTGAGACCAACATATTGAATATTACAAAGGATGCAAGTGACAAGATATATGACATTGGTGCTGGTACAGTTTAGACAGGATTTTATAGGATAGATGGTCCCAGTTACAGTGGATCTAAATTCTGTCGTAATTTGAGCATAGTCACATGGCTTGCACTTTTTATGACCACATCTATACATGCCCTGATGTCTCAACCAAGAGCTACTAGGTTGTGTTGTAGATCTAAGTTGTGTAGGTGATAGAATTGAAGCCAAAGTGGCACATTTTTTGTAAGAGCATCTAATGCCATTTTTCACTACATCTGTGAGCTTATCGTCTGCAATTAGAAGAGGAAAATGTCTTTTGATAATGTTGCAGACCTCGGTGTATTGAGCACTGTACTCTGTGACAAAGTGAATACCCTGAAAATTGCTTGTTGTATTCTTGTATTTATCAAGTAGCATTGACTCTCTGGGGATGAGGTTAACTTGTTGTCTTGCCTGTTTTATTTGTCTTTTAGGATATTTTCGCAATTTTAGTCTGTTTTCCAATAGGTTAGCTTCATGTTCAAAATCTTCCTCCCTACTACAATTTCTTTTAATGCGCATAAATTGGCCTTTGGCCACAGCAAAAGCAGTATTTGTGGGATGACAAGATGTAGCATGTAAAAGTGTATTGCCTGATATTGGTTTACGGAAGACCTTGGTGGAAATGGTGCCATTACAGTTACCAGTAAGTGTGAGATCAAGATAATCTATATTGACTGGATCAGAGGTGAAAGTAAAACTGAGGTTCAACTCATTCTGATTCAGCCAAGAAATGAATTTGGGCACATCTTCTGAAGGACCTGACCAAATACATAGCAGGTCATCTATATATCTTTTATAAAAATATATAGAGGACCTGTAGGGATTGATGTCTCCATAGATGTAATAAATCTCCCAAAAGCCTAAGTAGAGATTAGCATATGAGGGGGCAAATTTTGCCCCCATAGCTGTACCCCTTTTCTGAAGATAGAAATTGGACTCAAAACAAAAGAAATTGTGAGTGAGTAAAAATTCCAATACACGAATTATGAAGTTTTGAAAGTCCTCAGTGTACTCTGTATAATTAGCTAAGAAGAATTTTATAGCCATGATACCTTCTGTGTGGGGTATGGAAGAATACAGGGAGACTGCATCTATTGTCACCCATACAAAGTTGTCATTCCACTTGTGTTTAGCCAATAAGTTGATAATATGTTTTGTGTCCTTGGTAAAGGATGGTAAGGTGTTCACCAAAGGCTGTAGAATACTATCAAGCCAGGATGAAAGTCTTTCTAGTAGGGAATCAACCCCACTAACAATGGGGCGACCCTTAACATTGATAAGGGATTTGTGGACTTTTGGAAAAAGGTGGAACATGGGTATCTTAGGATGTTGAACATATAAGAATGAAGCAGTTTGCTCATTAAGAAACCCATGTTCAACACCGTCATCCAAAATTCCAAGAAGATCCTATTTAAATCTAGCTGTTGGATTTGTCGTAAGGGGAGTGTACTCTTGAGGATTATTCAATTGGCGATGGGCTTCTGCCACATAGTCCGATCTATTTAGAACAACAATGCTGCCACCTTTATCAGCCGGGCGTATGACAATATTAGTGTTATTTTGTAGTGTACTCATAGCCTTTTTTAGTCTGATAGGCAAATTGTGGGTGTAACCTGTAGAATTATCATTGAGAATCTGTAGATCTCGTTCCACCCGAGAGTGAAAAGTCTCTATAATTTGTCCTCTGGACTGGATGGGATAGAATTTAGACTTATCCTTAAAGGTGGAAGCATTGTTGATGGTGCCCTGACTTGAAGAAGATTCAGAGTATAGGTGTTCTAAATTAAGAACATCACAGGCCTCAGTAAAGGACTCCGTAATGTGTGAATTGAAAACTGTGTTGTCATTGTAAGAAATGCATTCAGAGGTGTTGGATGTAAAATGCTTTTTTAAAGTGATATTTCTGATGAGACGATTAACATCTATCATTGTCTGAAATAGGTCAAACTTAGTTGTAGGGGCAAAACCTAATCCTAGGCTAAGCAATTCTAGCTGATCTTTGTTAAGCTGAAGGGAAGATAGATTGATAACTGAATCTACTTGTATTTCGTTTGAGTGCGATTGCCTCTCACTGGGTACCTGTCTTGGTTTTGTAGATTGGAGTGTCGTGAAACCCCTATCCCCTGTGGCATCTGCCCTAAGGGAAAAACCTGTTCCAAGGTTGATTGATCACACACATTATCATTAGTACTCATATGTGTGTAAGGAGTATATGAATGAATGCCTGTATTTGTATTGGTCGCAACATATTTAGTGTTGGATGCACCCATTTGTTTTTTGTCTATAGGGTTTGTGCCCTGTACGGTACCATTGATAAGAGAAGTATGTGGAGGAGCTGTTTTTAGTATAGTACTTGGCTGTTGATTAGTTATAGTATTAGTTCGTGTTAATATATCTACCTCTTCCTCACTAGCAGAGAGATTTTCATCAGACGATTTGTCTGATCTATCTGTATCGCTGTCTGTAAAAGTTACAGATTTGTGGTGTCTATTGCGATTTCTGCGTTTATTTTTCTGTTTATTGGATTTAGGTGTATTGCGTCTATATTCCCTACGTTGTTTCTTATTCCAGAGGTAAACCGAATCTTTAGAGTAGTCAGTTTTGTCCCTAATAAATTTAACATGTTTGTTTTCCATTATCACTTGTTTACCCTTAGCTAAAGATGTTTGTAAAATAGCATCAAATCTAGAGAAGTCAGGGTCTGTACTGCGTTTGTTAAGTTCAAGTTGTAATGTATCTATCTCACTTTTGATGTCGTTAAGATGTTGTGTTCTGATTTGTATTAATAATTGCATAAGCTGTAATGAACAATCTGTTAGTACATTATTCCATGCATTCACAAAATCTTTATCATTTATATCAACTTCAAAAGTAGGAAACTTTAAAATGCGCAGACCCCTTGGGATCATTTTGGCTTTTATATAGGATTGGAATGTCCAAATGTCCCATTGTGCTTTGATTTCCTTAAATAGGAGATTTTCCAGGGATTCAAACAATGTAGATAAGGATAAAGTCCCTTGATCATCAGAAAATATCTTAGCACATTCAGTCTCTGTATGCACCCTTGCTGAAGCTGACATGAGGGAATAAAACTGTGGCTGAGTGGTGCCTTCCATGTTCTATGTTATATGGAACAAGGGAGAAATTGAGAACTCCTCAAATTAGTGTCTCAGTGTACAAATGTCCATCAAGTAGATAGAGGAGTGTAACCGCTGGTATTAATCACACATAAGGCTTGAAGTAACAACCTGGGTATCACCAGTTAATACCCATAAATAAGCAAAGGCAAGGAAAAGTAGTTGTACTTTGACCATGTGTAGACAAAGATTGCCAAGCCAGGCACCGGGACTTAGGTCGATAAACACCCCCCCAGAAAACAGTACATATGAGCCAATATAAGAGGTGTACCTTGTGCACTGAAGGGAGAAATCCTGTATATATGCGGAACGATATCCGATGACAGCGTGTCTGCCGACTTCTCTTACTTCCGCCTCTATGCAAAACCCGGTCTGCAGCTCAATGAACGTCACCGCGTGACGTCAGGAGGGGGTGTGTATGTAGGCAAACTGTATATTCACCCGGCCCAGCGGTTATGAGGAGTGTTAGCCTGGACTCGAAAGCTGGTCAAATCATCACAGAAGAAGAAGGATGGAGTCCCAGGTTATAATAAAACAAATTCTTTTATTCGATTCTTTTAAAAGTAGAAGTGAGACGCAGCTCACACAGACACAACATCAGCCAGAAGGTGAGTGGAGAGATGAGCGTAGCACCAGTGGCTTACATGTTTCGGCGAAATGCCGTAATCATAGCCTAAGGTGCTATACCTGTGCAGTGTTTAAAAAGGAGGTGTGAAGTGATTTAATTGGCTAAAAACACTTTCAAAGAAAAAACAACAAACGCCCATTTCAACACATTTAGCATGAACATAAAAGTTAACCCTATACATGTCAGAATATATATATATATATCTCCTATTTAAGGAAATCAAAGCACAATGGGACATTTGGACATTCCAATCCTATATAAAAGCCAAAATGATCCCAAGGGGTCTGCGCATTTTAAAGTTTCCTACTTTTGAAGTTGATATAAATGATAAAGATTTTGTGAATGCATGGAATAATGTACTAACAGATTGTTCATTACAGCTTATGCAATTATTAATACAAATCAGAACACAACATCTTAACGACATCAAAAGTGAGATAGATACATTACAACTTGAACTTAACAAACGCAGTACAGACCCTGACTTCTCTAGATTTGATGCTATTTTACAAACATCTTTAGCTAAGGGTAAACAAGTGATAATGGAAAACAAACATGTTAAATTTATTAGGGACAAAACTGACTACTCTAAAGATTCGGTTTACCTCTGGAATAAGAAACAACGTAGGGAATATAGACGCAATACACCTAAATCCAATAAACAGAAAAATAAACGCAGAAATCGCAATAGACACCACAAATCTGTAACTTTTACAGACAGCGATACAGATAGATCAGACAAATCGTCTGATGAAAATCTCTCTGCTAGTGAGGAAGAGGTAGATATATTAACACGAACTAATACTATAACTAATCAACAGCCAAGTACTATACTAAAAACAGCTCCTCCACATACTTCTCTTATCAATGGTACCGTACAGGGCACAAACCCTATAGACAAAAAACAAATGGGTGCATCCAACACTAAATATGTTGCGACCAATACAAATACAGGCATTCATTCATATACTCCTTACACACATATGAGTACTAATGATAATGTGTGTGATCAATCAACCTTGGAACAGGTTTTTCCCTTAGGGCAGATGCCACAGGGGATAGGGGTTTCACGACACTCCAATCTACAAAACCAAGACAGGTACCCAGTGAGAGGCAATCGCACTCAAACGAAATACAAGTAGATTCAGTTATCAATCTATCTTCCCTTCAGCTTAACAAAGATCAGCTAGAATTGCTTAGCCTAGGATTAGGTTTTGCCCCTACAACTAAGTTTGACCTATTTCAGACAATGATAGATGTTAATCGTCTCATCAGAAATATCACTTTAAAAAAGCATTTTACATCCAACACCTCTGAATGCATTTCTTACAATGACAACACAGTTTTCAATTCACACATTACGGAGTCCTTTACTGAGGCCTGTGATGTTCTTAATTTAGAACACCTATACTCTGAATCTTCTTCAAGTCAGGGCACCATCAACAATGCTTCCACCTTTAAGGATAAGTCTAAATTCTATCCCATCCAGTCCAGAGGACAAATTATAGAGACTTTTCACTCTCGGGTGGAACGAGATCTACAGATTCTCAATGATAATTCTACAGGTTACACCCACAATTTGCCTATCAGACTAAAAAAGGCTATGAGTACACTACAAAATAACACTAATATTGTCATACGCCCGGCTGATAAAGGTGGCAGCATTGTTGTTCTAAATAGATCGGACTATGTGGCAGAAGCCCATCGCCAATTGAATAATCCTCAAGAGTACACTCCCCTTACGACAAATCCAACAGCTAGATTTAAAAAGGATCTTCTTGGAATTTTGGATGACGGTGTTGAACATGGGTTTCTTAATGAGCAAACTGCTTCATTCTTATATGTTCAACATCCTAAGATACCCATGTTCCACCTTTTTCCAAAAGTCCACAAATCCCTTATCAATGTTAAGGGTCGCCCCATTGTTAGTGGGGTTGATTCCCTACTAGAAAGACTTTCATCCTGGCTTGATAGTATTCTACAGCCTTTGGTGAACACCTTACCATCCTTTACCAAGGACACAAAACATATTATCAACTTATTGGCTAAACACAAGTGGAATGACAACTTTGTATGGGTGACAATAGATGCAGTCTCCCTGTATTCTTCCATACCCCACACAGAAGGTATCATGGCTATAAAATTCTTCTTAGCTAATTATACAGAGTACACTGAGGACTTTCAAAACTTCATAATTCGTGTATTGGAATTTTTACTCACTCACAATTTCTTTTGTTTTGAGTCCAATTTCTATCTTCAGAAAAGGGGTACAGCTATGGGGGCAAAATTTGCCCCCTCATATGCTAATCTCTACTTAGGCTTTTGGGAGATTTATTACATCTATGGAGACATCAATCCCTACAGGTCCTCTATATATTTTTATAAAAGATATATAGATGACCTGCTATGTATTTGGTCAGGTCCTTCAGAAGATGTGCCCAAATTCATTTCTTGGCTGAATCAGAATGAGTTGAACCTCAGTTTTACTTTCACCTCTGATCCAGTCAATATAGATTATCTTGATCTCACACTTACTGGTAACTGTAATGGCACCATTTCCACCAAGGTCTTCCGTAAACCAATATCAGGCAATACACTTTTACATGCTACATCTTGTCATCCCACAAATACTGCTTTTGCTGTGGCCAAAGGCCAATTTATGCGCATTAAAAGAAATTGTAGTAGGGAGGAAGATTTTGAACATGAAGCTAACCTATTGGAAAACAGACTAAAATTGCGAAAATATCCTAAAAGACAAATAAAACAGGCAAGACAACAAGTTAACCTCATCCCCAGAGAGTCAATGCTACTTGATAAATACAAGAATACAACAAGCAATTTTCAGGGTATTCACTTTGTCACAGAGTACAGTGCTCAATACACCGAGGTCTGCAACATTATCAAAAGACATTTTCCTCTTCTAATTGCAGACGATAAGCTCACAGATGTAGTGAAAAATGGCATTAGATGCTCTTACAAAAAATGTGCCACTTTGGCTTCAATTCTATCACCTACACAACTTAGATCTACAACACAACCTAGTAGCTCTTGGTTGAGACATCAGGGCATGTATAGATGTGGTCATAAAAAGTGCAAGCCATGTGACTATGCTCAAATTACGACAGAATTTAGATCCACTGTAACTGGGACCATCTATCCTATAAAATCCTGTCTAAACTGTACCAGCACCAATGTCATATATCTTGTCACTTGCATCCTTTGTAATATTCAATATGTTGGTCTCACGTCTAGGGACGTTAACTCTAGAATAAGAGAACATATCTCCTCCCTGACTAGGGGTACGGCTACAACTCCTTTAGTGCAACATTTTGCCACCAAACATAACTGTTGCCTTAATTCGTTTAGATGGGCAGCCATTGAAAAAGCCAAAGTCCCTATGAGAGGGGGAGATATAGACAAAGTTCTAGCGAAACGTGAAACCTTTTGGATTTTCCAATTAAAAACCAGACTTCCTCAAGGGCTTAACTCCAAATTTGATTTGATCAACTTTTGGGAGTAGATGTCTATATGTCAATGTATAGGTCAATTTATAATATATATTTTGACAAATCAATCTTCCTCTACTGTCCTATTCATATTCAAGTACATATGTCCGTAGTCCTTAACCCTGACAATTTTCATTAGGGACTAATTGTTAATACATGTATACTCAATGTACTTTTTATTCTTCAATATATTGCTGTTCATTTAATTCATGTTTATAGTGCTCATATCGCATGTACCATATGTCTCATATAGTGTGATTCATAGCTGCAATTCATCTATACTTAGAATCTGCTGTGGTTCCCTTATATTCTTCTGACATAACATCTAATATACTATATATATACTAAAATATAGCATTACAGTTTGTGTACACTACATTTTTCTTTCTGTCTTTATTAGATTATATACAGCACCATAATTTGTATAGGGTGTATGCGGTATCATACACATATACTCTTATGTGCTATATGTGTATTCATTAGCCCCCACTATTTTTCCCTCTTTCTTCTTTTCAGTCTCTTTATTCTTTCCTCTTTCCTTCTCTCCTCTTTCATTTTCCCCCTCCCCCCCCCCCCCCCTTTCTATTCTCTATTCTTCCCTTTCTCTCTTCTTTTCTTTTGCATAGCGACATTGCGTGTTTAAATCATTATATCGATATTATCGCTTATGTCCACGCTTTGTCTATTTGGCAATTATTTAATAACAGTTAGTATCTTGCATACTATCTTACATATATTGTGACTATATACTTTTTTCTATGTGAACACTTTAAGTGTCCAATATTGCTGCTTCTCTGTTCCCTCTATCCATTTGCTGATTTTTCACTTTCTCTCTTCTCTTCATATCCTTTTTCTCCGTACTTATACATCATATTTGTCTGCTTTCTTTTACCTACCCCCTTGCTCTAAAATATATTCTGACATGTATAGGGTTAACTTTTATGTTCATGCTAAATGTGTTGAAATGGGCGTTTGTTGTTTTTTCTTTGAAAGTGTTTTTAGCCAATTAAATCACTTCACACCTCCTTTTTAAACACTGCACAGGTATAGCACCTTAGGCTATGATTACGGCATTTCGCCGAAACATGTAAGCCACTGGTGCTACGCTCATCTCTCCACTCACCTTCTGGCTGATGTTGTGTCTGTGTGAGCTGCGTCTCACTTCTACTTTTAAAAGAATCGAATAAAAGAATTTGTTTTATTATAACCTGGGACTCCATCCTTCTTCTTCTGTGCTATATAGCCTATGCAGACCATTACATGCTTTACAATACCAGCTAGTCATTGTTTGTTATGCAGTACCTGCTGGTCATTATCTGACTGCTATATAGCTTATGCAGACCATTACATGCTTTACAATACCAGCTAGTCATTGTTTGTTATGCAGTACCTGCTGGTCATTATCTGACTGCTATATAGCTTATGCAGACCATTACATGCTTTACAATACCAGCTAGTCATTGTTTGTTATGCAGTACCTGCTGGTCATTATCTGACTGCTATATAGCTTATGCAGACCATTACATGCTTTACAATACGAGCTAGTCATTGTTTGTTATGCAGTACCTGCTGGTCATTATCTGACTGCTATATAGCCTATGCAGACCATTACATGCTTTACAATACCAGCTAGTCATTGTTTGTTATGCAGTACCTGCTGGTCATTATCTGATTGCTATATAGCCTATGCAGACCATTACATGCTTTACAATACCAGCTAGTCATTGTTTGTTATGCAGTACCTGCAGGTCATTATCTGACTGCTATATAGCCTATGCAGACCATTACATGCTTTACAATACCAGCTAGTCATTGTTTGTTATGCAGTACCTGCTGGTCATTATCTGACTGCTATATAGCCTGTGCAGACCATTACATGCTTTACAATACGAGCTAGTCATTGTTTGTTATGCAGTACCTGCTGGTCATTATCTGACTGCTATATAGCTTATGCAGACCATTACATGCTTTACAATACCAGCTAGTCATTGTTTGTTATGCAGTACCTGCTGGTCATTATCTGACTGCTATATAGCTTATGCAGACCATTACATGCTTTACAATACCAGGTAGTCATTGTTTGTTATGCAGTACCTGCTGGTCATTATCTGACTGCTATATAGCTTATGCAGACCATTACATGCTTTACAATACCAGCTAGTCATTGTTTGTTATGCAGTACCTGCTGGTCATTATCTGACTGCTATATAGCCTATGCAGACCATTACATGCTTTACAATACCAGCTAGTCATTGTTTGTTATGCAGTACCTGCTGGTCATTATCTGACTGCTATATAGCTTATGCAGACCATTACATGCTTTACAATACCAGGTAGTCATTGTTTGTTATGCAGTACCTGCTGGTCATTATCTGACTGCTATATAGCTTATGCAGACCATTACATGCTTTACAATACCAGGTAGTCATTGTTTGTTATGCAGTACCTGCTGGTCATTATCTGACTGCTATATAGCCTATGCAGACCATTACATGCTTTACAATACCAGGTAGTCATTGTTTGTTATGCAGTACCTGCTGGTCATTATCTGACTGCTATATAGCTTATGCAGACCATTACATGCTTTACAATACCAGGCTAGTCATTGTTTGTTATGCAGTACCTGCTGGTCATTATCTGACTGCTATATAGCCTATGCAGACCATTACATGCTTTACAATACCAGCTAGTCATTGTTTGTTATGCAGTACCTGCTGGTCATTATCTGACTGCTATATAGCTTATGCAGACCATTACATGCTTTACAATACGAGCTAGTCATTGTTTGTTATGCAGTACCTGCTGGTCATTATCTGACTGCTATATAGCTTATGCAGACCATTACATGCTTTACAATACCAGCTAGTCATTGTTTGTTATGCAGTACCTGCTGGTCATTATCTGACTGCTATATAGCTTATGCAGACCATTACATGCTTTACAATACCAGCTAGTCATTGTTTGTTATGCAGTACCTGCTGGTCATTATCTGACTGCTATATAGCTTATGCAGACCATTACATGCTTTACAATACCAGCTAGTCATTGTTTGTTATGCAGTACCTGCTGGTCATTATCTGACTGCTATATAGCTTATGCAGACCATTACATGCTTTACAATACAAGCTAGTCATTGTTTGTTATGCAGTACCTGCTGGTCATTATCTGACTGCTATATAGCTTATGCAGACCATTACATGCTTTACAATACCAGCTAGTCATTGTTTGTTATGCAGTACCTGCTGGTCATTATCTGACTGCTATATAGCTTATGCAGACCATTACATGCTTTACAATACCAGCTAGTCATTGTTTGTTATGCAGTACCTGCTGGTCATTATCTGACTGCTATATAGCTTATGCAGACCATTACATGCTATACAATACAAGCTAGTCATTGTTTGTTATGCAGTACCTGCTGGTCATTATCTGACTGCTATATAGCTTATGCAGACCATTACATGCTTTACAATACAAGCTAGTCATTGTTATGCAGTACCTGCTGGTCATTATCTGACTGCTATATAGCTTATGCAGACCATTACATGCTATACAATACCAGCTAGTCATTGTTTGTTATGCAGTACCTGCTGGTCATTATCTGACTGCTATATAGCTTATGCAGACCATTACATGCTTTACAATACCAGCTAGTCATTGTTTGTTATGCAGTACCTGCTGGTCATTATCTGACTGCTATATAGCTTATGCAGACCATTACATGCTTTACAATACCAGCTAGTCATTGTTTGTTATGCAGTACCTGCTGGTCATTATCTGACTGCTATATAGCTTATGCAGACCATTACATGCTTTACAATACCAGCTAGTCATTGTTTGTTATGCAGTTCCTGCTGGTCATTATCTGACTGCTATATAGCTTATGCAGACCATTACATGCTTTACAATACCAGCTAGTCATTGTTTGTTATGCAGTACCTGCTGGTCATTATCTGACTGCTATATAGCTTATGCAGACCATTACATGCTTTACAATACCAGCTAGTCATTGTTTGTTATGCAGTACCTGCTGGTCATTATCTGACTGCTATATAGCCTATGCAGACCATTACATGCTTTACAATACCAGCTAGTCATTGTTTGTTATGCAGTACCTGCTGGTCATTATCTGACTGCTATATAGCTTATGCAGACCATTACATGCTTTACAATACCAGCTAGTCATTGTTTGTTATGCAGTACCTGCTGGTCATTATCTGACTGCTATATAGCTTATGCAGACCATTACATGCTTTACAATACCAGCTAGTCATTGTTTGTTATGCAGTACCTGCTGGTCATTATCTGACTGCTATATAGCCTATGCAGACCATTACATGCTTTACAATACCAGCTAGTCATTGTTTGTTATGCAGTACCTGCAGGTCATTATCTGACTGCTATATAGCTTATGCAGACCATTACATGCTTTACAATACGAGCTAGTCATTGTTTGTTATGCAGTACCTGCTGGTCATTATCTGACTGCTATATAGCTTATGCAGACCATTACATGCTTTACAATACCAGCTAGTCATTGTTTGTTATGCAGTACCTGCTGGTCATTATCTGACTGCTATATAGCCTATGCAGACCATTACATGCTTTACAATACAAGCTAGTCATTGTTTGTTATGCAGTACCTGCTGGTCATTATCTGACTGCTATATAGCCTATGCAGACCATTACATGCTTTACAATACCAGCTAGTCATTGTTTGTTATGCAGTACCTGCTGGTCATTATCTGACTGCTATATAGCCTATGCAGACCATTACATGCTTTACAATACCAGCTAGTCATTGTTTGTTATGCAGTACCTGCTGGTCATTATCTGACTGCTATATAGCCTATACAGACCATTACATGCTTTACAATACGAGCTAGTCATTGTTTGTTATGCAGTACCTGCTGGTCATTATCTGACTGCTATATAGCTTATGCAGACCATTACATGCTTTACAATACGAGCTAGTCATTGTTTGTTATGCAGTACCTGCTGGTCATTATCTGACTGCTATATAGCCTATGCAGACCATTACATGCTTTACAATACAAGCTAGTCACTGTTATGCAGTACCTGCTGGTCATTATCTGACTGCTATATAGCTTATGCAGACCATTACATGCTTTACAATACCAGCTAGTCATTGTTTGTTATGCAGTACCTGCTGGTCATTATCTGACTGCTATATAGCTTATGCAGACCATTACATGCTTTACAATACCAGCTAGTCATTGTTTGTTATGCAGTACCTGCTGGTCATTATCTGACTGCTATATAGCTTATGCAGACCATTACATGCTTTACAATACCAGCTAGTCATTGTTTGTTATGCAGTACCTGCTGGTCATTATCTGACTGCTATATAGCCTATGCAGACCATTACATGCTTTACAATACAAGCTAGTCATTGTTTGTTATGCAGTACCTGCTGGTCATTATCTGACTGCTATATAGCTTATGCAGACCATTACATGCTTTACAATACAAGCTAGTCATTGTTTGTTATGCAGTACCTGCTGGTCATTATCTGACTGCTATATAGCCTATGCAGACCATTACATGCTTTACAATACCAGCTAGTCATTGTTTGTTATGCAGTACCTTCTGGTCATTATCTGACTGCTATATAGCCTATGCAGACCATTACATGCTTTACTATACCAGCTAGTCATTGTTTGTTATGCAGTACCTGCAGGTCATTATCTGACTGCTATATAGCTTATGCAGACTATTACATGCTTTACAATACCAGCTAGTCATTGTTTGTTATGCAGTACCTGCTGGTCATTATCTGACTGCTATATAGCCTATGCAGACCATTACATGCTTTACAATACCAGCTAGTCATTGTTTGTTATGCAGTACCTGCTGGTCATTATCTGACTGCTATATAGCTTATGCAGACCATTACATGCTTTACAATACGAGCTAGTCATTGTTTGTTATGCAGTACCTGCTGGTCATTATCTGACTGCTATATAGCTTATGCAGACCATTACATGCTTTACAATACAAGCTAGTCATTGTTTGTTATGCAGTACCTGCTGGTCATTATCTGACTGCTATATAGCCTATGCAGACCATTACATGCTTTACAATACAAGCTAGTCATTGTTTGTTATGCAGTACCTGCTGGTCATTATCTGACTGCTATATAGCCTATGCAGACCATTACATGCTTTACAATACAAGCTAGTCATTGTTTGTTATGCAGTACCTGCTGGTCATTATCTGACTGCTATATAGCCTATGCAGACCATTACATGCTTTACAATACAAGCTAGTCATTGTTTGTTATGCAGTACCTGCAGGTCATTATCTGACTGCTATATAGCCTATGCAGACCATTACATGCTTTACAATACAAGCTAGTCACTGTTATGCAGTACCTGCTGGTCATTATCTGACTGCTATATAGCCTATGCAGACCATTACATGCTTTACAATACCAGCTAGTCATTGTTTGTTATGCAGTACCTGCTGGTCATTATCTGACTGCTATATAGCTTATGCAGACCATTACATGCTTTACAATACAAGCTAGTCATTGTTTGTTATGCAGTACCTGCTGGTCATTATCTGACTGCTATATAGCCTATGCAGACCATTACATGCTTTACAATACGAGCTAGTCATTGTTATGCAGTACCTGCTGGTCATTATCTGACTGCTATATAGCCTATGCAGACCATTACATGCTTTACAATACGAGCTAGTCATTGTTTGTTATGCAGTACCTGCAGGTCATTATCTGACTGATATATAGCCTATGCAGACCATTACATGCTTTACAATACGAGCTAGTCATTGTTATGCAGTACCTGCTGGTCATTATCTGACTGCTATATAGCCTATGCAGACCATTACATGCTTTACAATACGAGCTAGTCATTGTTATGCAGTACCTGCTGGTCATTATCTGACTGCTATATAGCCTATGCAGACCATTACATGCTTTACAATACGAGCTAGTCATTGTTTGTTATGCAGTACCTGCTGGTCATTATCTGACTGCTATATAGCTTATGCAGACCATTACATGCTTTACAATACCAGGTAGTCATTGTTTGTTATGCAGTACCTGCTGGTCATTATCTGACTGCTATATAGCCTATGCAGACCATTACATGCTTTACAATACCAGCTAGTCATTGTTTGTTATGCAGTACCTGCTGGTCATTATCTGACTGCTATATAGCTTATGTAGACCATTACATGCTTTACAATACGAGCTAGTCATTGTTTGTTATGCAGTACCTGCTGGTCATTATCTGACTGCTATATAGCTTATGCAGACCATTACATGCTTTACAATACCAGCTAGTCATTGTTTGTTATGCAGTACCTGCTGGTCATTATCTGACTGCTATATAGCTTATGCAGACCATTACATGCTTTACAATACCAGCTAGTCATTGTTTGTTATGCAGTACCTGCTGGTCATTATCTGACTGCTATATAGCCTATGCAGACCATTACATGCTTTACAATACGAGCTAGTCATTGTTATGCAGTACCTGCTGGTCATTATCTGACTGATATATAGCTTATGCAGACCATTACATGCTTTACAATACCAGCTAGTCATTGTTTGTTATGCAGTACCTGCTGGTCATTATCTGACTGCTATATAGCCTATGCAGACCATTACATGCTTTACAATACCAGCTAGTCATTGTTTGTTATGCAGTACCTGCAGGTCATTATCTGACTGCTATATAGCCTATGCAGACCATTACATGCTTTACAATACCAGCTAGTCATTGTTATGCAGTACCTGCTGGTCATTATCTGACTGCTATATAGCCTATGCAGACCATTACATGCTTTACAATACGAGCTAGTCATTGTTTGTTATGCAGTACCTGCTGGCCATATACCTGCTATATTGCACCTGCTACCCATTTTCTCTACTGTTTGCCCTTGTAGACATTATCTGCCTGTTCTTACTTGCTGACCGTTATCTGCCTTATTGCACTAATGTCTTGACCATTACCTTCTAATTTAGACCCAATGGCCTTTGTCTGTCATCTTTGATCTGCTTTAGTTATTCACTAGCCATCCAGTAATTGCCTCTTACCACCTTTTGTCACCACGTATGCCATGATCTGTGCCCCAACTTCTGCCTCTTCTCCAAGTCTTCTTTGGATATTATCTGTCCTGCTGCTGTGAACCACCAATTGCTGCAGTTAGCTACATTATATGTGTGTGTGTATGCCTGTATATGTGTGCATGTGTGTGTATGTGCATATGTGTGTATGCCTGTATATGTGTGCATGTGTGTGTATGTGCATATGTGTGTGTATGCCTGTATATGTGTGCATGTGTGTGTATGTGCATATGTGTGTGTATGCCTGTATATGTGTGCATGTGTGTGTATGTGCATGTGTGTGTGTATGCCTGTATATGTGTGCATGTGTGTGTATGTGCATGTGTGTGTATGCCTGTATATGTGTGCATGTGTGTTTATGTGCATGTGTGTGTATGCCTGTATATGTGTGCATGTGTGTGTATGTGTGTGCATGTGTGTGTGTATGCCTGTATATGTGTGCATGTGTGTGTATGTGCATGTGTGTGTATGTGCATGTGTGTGTGTATGCCTGTATATGTGTGCATGTGTGTGTATGTGCATGTGTGTGTATGCCTGTATATGTGTGCATGTGTGTGTATGTGCATATGTGTGTGTATGCCTGTATATGTGTGCATGTGTGTGTATGTGCATATGTGTGTGTATGCCTGTATAGGTGTGCATGTGTGTGTATGTGCATATGTGTGTGTATGCCTGTATATGTGTGCATGTGTGTGTGTGTGCATATGTGTGTGTATGCCTGTATATGTGTGTGTATGTGCATATGTGTGTGTATGCCTGTATATGTGTGTGTATGTGCATATGTGTGTGTATGCCTGTATAGGTGTGCATGTGTGTGTATGTGCATATGTGTGTGTATGCCTGTATATGTGTGCATGTGTGTGTATGTGCATATGTGTGTGTATGCCTGTATATGTGTGCATGTGTGTGTGTGTGCATATGTGTGTGTATGCCTGTATATGTGTGTGTATGTGCATATGTGTGTGTATGCCTGTATATGTGTGCATGTGTGTGTATGTGCATGTGTGTGTGTATGCCTGTATATGTGTGCATGTGTGTGTATGTGCATATGTGTGTGTATGCCTGTATATGTGTGTGTATGTGCATGTGTGTGTGTATGCCTGTATATGTGTGCATGTGTGTGTATGTGCATGTGTGTGTGTATGCCTGTATATGTGTGCATGTGTGTGTATGTGCATATGTGTGTGTATGCCTGTATATGTGTGCATGTGTGTGTATGTGCATATGTGTGTGTATGTGCATATGTGTGTGTATGCCTGTATATGTGTGCATGTGTGTGTACGTGCATGTGTGTGTGTATGCCTGTATATGTGTGCATGTGTGTGTATGTGCATATGTGTGTGTATGCCTGTATATGTGTGCATGTGTGTGTATGTGCATATGTGTGTGTATGCCTGTATATGTGTGCATGTGTGTGTATGTGCATATGTGTGTGTATGGCTGTATATGTGTGCATGTGTGTGTATGTGCATGTGTGTGTGTATGCCTGTATATGTGTGCATGTGTGTGTATGTGCATATGTGTGTGTATGGCTGTATATGTGTGCATGTGTGTGTATGTGCATGTGTGTGTGTATGCCTGTATATGTGTGCATGTGTGTGTATGTGCATATGTGTGTGTATGGCTGTATATGTGTGCATGTGTGTGTATGTGCATGTGTGTGTGTATGCCTGTATATGTGTGCATGTGTGTGTATGTGCATATGTGTGTGTATGGCTGTATATGTGTGCATGTGTGTGTATGTGCATGTGTGTGTGTATGTGTGTGTATGCCTGTATAGGTGTGCATGTGTGTGTGTATGTGTGTGTATGCCTGTATATGTGTGCATGTGTGTGTATGTGCATATGTGTGTGTATGGCTGTATATGTGTGCATGTGTGTGTATGTGCATGTGTGTGTGTATGCCTGTATATGTGTGCATGTGTGTGTATGTGCATATGTGTGTGTATGGCTGTATATGTGTGCATGTGTGTGTATGTGCATGTGTGTGTGTATGCCTGTATATGTGTGCATGTGTGTGTATGTGCATGTGTGTGTATGCCTGTATATGTGTGCATGTGTGTGTATGTGCATGTGTGTGTGTATGTGTGTGTGTATGTGTGTGTATGCCTGTATATGTGTGCATGTGTGTGTGTATGTGCATATGTGTGTGTATGTATATATGTGTGCATGTGTGTGTATGTATATATGTGTGCATGTGTGTGTGTATGTATATATGTGTGCATGTGTGTGTATGTGCATATGTGTGTGTATGTGCATATGTGTGTGTATGCCTGTATATGTGTGCATGTGTGTGTATGTGCATGTGTGTGTATGGCTGTATATGTGTGCATGTGTGTGTATGTGCATGTGTGTGTGTATGCCTGTATATGTGTGCATGTGTGTGTATGTGCATATGTGTGTGTATGGCTGTATATGTGTGCATGTGTGTGTATGTGCATGTGTGTGTGTATGCCTGTATATGTGTGCATGTGTGTGTATGTGCATGTGTGTGTATGCCTGTATATGTGTGCATGTGTGTGTACGTGCATATGTGTGTGTATGCCTGTATATGTGTGCATGTGTGTGTATGTGCATATGTGTGTGTATGGCTGTATATGTGTGCATGTGTGTGTATGTGCATGTGTGTGTGTATGCCTGTATATGTGTGCATGTGTGTGTATGTGCATGTGTGTGTATGTGCATATGTGTGTGTATGCCTGTATATGTGTGCATGTGTGTGTATGTGCATATGTGTGTGTATGTGCATATGTGTGTGTATGCCTGTATATGTGTGCATGTGTGTGTATGTGCATATGTGTGTGTATGTGCATATGTGTGTGTATGCCTGTATATGTGTGCATGTGTGTGTATGTGCATATGTGTGTGTATGTGCATATGTGTGTGTATGCCTGTATATGTGTGCATGTGTGTGTATGTGCATATGTGTGTGTATGGCTGTATATGTGTGCATGTGTGTGTATGTGCATGTGTGTGTGTATGCCTGTATATGTGTGCATGTGTGTGTATGTGCATGTGTGTGTATGCCTGTATATGTGTGCATGTGTGTGTATGTGCATGTGTGTGTGTATGCCTGTATATGTGTGCATGTGTGTGTATGTGCATGTGTGTGTATGCCTGTATATGTGTGCATGTGTGTGTATGTGCATATGTGTGTGTATGCCTGTATATGTGTGCATGTGTGTGTATGCCTGTATATGTGTGTGTATGTGCATATGTGTGTGTATGCCTGTATAGGTGTGCATGTGTGTGTATGTGCATATGTGTGTGTATGCCTGTATATGTGTGCATGTGTGTGTATGTGCATATGTGTGTGTATGCCTGTATATGTGTGCATGTGTGTGTATGTGCATATGTGTGTGTATGCCTGTATATGTGTGCATGTGTGTGTATGTGCATATGTGTGTGTATGCCTTTATATGTGTGCATGTGTATGAATGAAAGTATGAATCCCATTTTTTTTTTCTTCTTTCATGATTAAGACAGAGCATGCAATTTTAAATAACTTTCCAATTTATTTGTATTATCTATTTTGCTTTGTTCTCCTTGTATCCTTTGTTAAAAATTCTACCTACTGCAGGTAGACTCAGAAGCTGCTGATTGGTGGCTGCACATATATTTCTCTTGATGGATGATGAAGCAAACTAGATATTAGAAGTAAATTGGAAAATAGTATTATCTATCTGAGTTCTGAAAGAAAATGTTTGGGTTTCATGTCCCTTTAAAGTTTTATTTTCACTTTATTTCCCTTTAGTAAAGAGTTTTTTTTTTCTTATCTACAAATCTGCTTTTAGTAGGATTAAATGTGATGTCTATGTGTCTATGTGTGTATGTATGTGTATAAATGTGTGTGTATAAATGTGATGTATATGTGTCTATGTGTGTATGTATGTGTATAAATGTGTGTGTGTGTGTACAAATGTGATGTGTATGTGTCTATGTGTGTATGTATGTGTATAAATGTGTGTGTGTGTATAAATGTGATGTACACTGTGTGCAGAATTATTAGGCAAATGAGTATTTTGACCACATCATCCTCTTTATGCATGTTGTCTTACTCCAAGCTGTATAGGCTCGAAAGCCTACTACCAATTAAGCATATTAGGGGATGGGCATCTCTGTAATGAGAAGGGGTGTGGTCTAATGACATCAACACCCTATATCAGGTGTGCATAATTATTAGGCAACTTCCTTTCCTTTGGCAAAATGGGTCAAAAGAAGGACTTGACAGGCTCAGAAAAGTCAAAAATAGTGAGATATCATGCAGAGGGATGCAGCACTCTTAAAATTGCAAAGCTTCTGAAGCGTGATCATCGAACAATCAAGCGTTTCATTCAAAATAGTCAACAGGGTCGCAAGAAGCGTGTGGAAAAACCAAGGCGCAAAATAACTGCCCATGAACTGAGAAAAGTCAAGCGTGCAGCTGCCAAGATGCCACTTGCCACCAGTTTGGCCATATTTCAGAGCTGCAACATCACTGGAGTGCCCAAAAGCACAAGGTGTGCAATACTCAGAGACATGGCCAAGGTAAGAAAGGCTGAAAGACGACCACCACTGAACAAGACACACAAGCTGAAATGTCAAGACTGGGCCAAGAAATTTCTCAAGACTGATTTTTCTAAGGTTTTATGGACTGATGAAATGAGAGTGAGTCTTGATGGGCCAGATGGATGGGCCCGTGGCTGGATTGGTAAAGGGCAGAGAGCTCCAGTCCGACTCAGATGCCAGCAAGGTGGAGGTGGAGTACTGGTTTGGGCTGGTATCATCAAAGATGAGCTTGTGGGGCCTTTTCGGGTTGAGGATGGAGTCAAGCTCAACTCCCAGTCCTACTGCCAGTTTCTGGAAGACACCTTCTTCAAGCAGTGGTACAGGAAGAAGTCTGCATCCTTCAAGAAAAACATGATTTTCATGCAGGACAATGCTCCATCACACGCGTCCAAGTACTCAACAGCGTGGCTGGCAAGAAAGGGTATAAAAGAAGAAAATCTAATGACATGGCCTCCTTGTTCACCTGATCTGAACCCCATTGAGAACCTGTGGTCCATCATCAAATGTAAGATTTACAAGGAGGGAAAACAGTACACCTCTCTGAACAGTGTCTGGGAGGCTGTGGTTGCTGCTGCACACAATGTTGATGGTGAACAGATCAAAACACTGACAGAATCCATGGATGGCAGGCTTTTGAGTGTCCTTGCAAAGAAAGGTGGCTATATTGGTCACTGATTTGTTTTTGTTTTGTTTTTGAATGTCAGATATGTATATTTGTGAATGTTGAGATGCTATATTGGTTTCACTGGTAAAAATAAATCATTGAAATGGGTATATATTTGTTTTTTGTTAAGTTGCCTAATAATTATGCACAGTAATAGTCACCTGCACACACAGATATCCCCCTAAAATAGCTAAAACTAAAAACAAACTAAAAACTACTTCCAAAAATATTTAGCTTTGATATTAATGAGTTTTTTGGGTTCATTGAGAACATGGTTGTTGTTCAATAATAAAATTAATCCTCAAAAATACAACTTGCCTAATAATTCTGCACTCCCTGTATATGTGTCTATGTGTGTATGTATGTGTATAAATGTGTGTGTGTGTGTGTACAAATGTGATGTGTATGTGTCTATGTGTGTATGTATGTGTACAAATGTGTGTGTGTGTAAATATGTATCTATAAATGTATATGTGGTTGTGTGTGTGTCAATATGTGTATGTATGTGTATAAATGTGTGTAAATTTGTGTGTGTGTGTATGTATGTATGTATGAATAAAAGTGTGTGTAAATGTGTATGTGTATAAATGTGTGTGTGTGTAAATACGTATATATAATATATATGTGGTTGTGTGTGTGTCAATATGTGTATGTATGTATAAAAGTGTGTGTAAATTTGTGTGTGTATGTATAAATGTGTGTGTATAAATGTGTGTGTAAATGTGTGTGTGTATGTATAAATGTGTGTGTGTATGTACAAATGTGTGTGTAAATGTGTGTGTGTATGTATAAAAGTGTGTGTAAATTTGTGTGTGTATGTATAAATGTGTGTGTGTACAAATGTGTGTGTAAATGTGTGTGTGTATGTATAAATGTGTGTGTAAATGTGTGTGTATGTATAAATGTGTGTGTGTATGTACAAATGTGTGTGTAAATGTGTGTGTGTATGTATAAATGTGTGTGTATAAATGTGTGTGTAAATGTGTGTGTGTATGTATATATGTGTGTGTGTGTGTACAAATGTGTGTGTAAATGTGTGTGTGTATGTATAAAAGTGTGTGTAAATTTGTGTGTGTATGTATAAATGTGTGTGTGTACAAATGTGTGTGTAAATGTGTGTGTATATGTACAAATGTGTGTGTAAATGTGTGTGTATGTATAAATGTGTGTGTGTATGTACAAATGTGTGTGTAAATGTGTGTGTGCATGTATAAAAGTGTGTGTAAATGTGTGTGTGTATGTATAAATGTGTGTGTGTATGTACAAATGTGTGTGTAAATGTGTGTGTGTATGTATAAAAGTGTGTGTAGATTTTTGTGTGTATGTATAAATGTGTGTGTGTGTACAAATGTGTGTGTAAATGTGTGTGTGTGTGTATAAATGTGTGTGTAAATGTGTGTGTGTGTGTACAAATGTGTGTGTAAATGTGTGTGTGTATGTATAAATGTGTGTGTAAATGTGTGTGTGTGTATAAATGTGTGTGTATGTACAAATGTGTGTGTAAATGTGTGTGTGTATGTATAAATGTGTGTGTAAATGTGTGTGTGTGTGTATAAATGTGTGTGTATGTACAAATGTGTGTGTGTGTATACATGTGTGTGTGTATAAATGTGTGTGTAAATGTGTGTGTGTGTGTATAAATGTATGTGTGTGTGTATGTATGTACAAATGTGTGTGTAAATGTGTGTGTATGTATAAATGTGTGTGTGTGCATGTACAAATGTGTGTGTGTGTGTGTGTGTGTATGTACAAATGTGTGTGTGTATGTACAAATGTGTGTGTAAATGTGTGTGTATGTATACATGTGTGTGTGTATGTGTATGTACAAATGTGTGTGTGTATGTATAAATGTGTGTATGTACAAATGTGTGTGTATAAATGTGTGTGTGTATGTATAAATGTGTGTGTGTATGTACAAATGTGTGTGTGTATGTATAAATGTGTGTGTGTGTGTGTGTGTACAAATGTGTGTGTATGTATAAATGTGTGTGTGTATGTATAAATGTGTGTGTGTGTATGTACAAATGTGTGTGTGTATGTATAAATGTGTGTGTGTGTGTGTGTGTACATGTATAAATGTGTGTGTGTGTATGTATAAATGTGTGTGTGTATGTATAAATGTGTGTGTGTGTATGTACAAATGTGTGTGTATGTATAAACGTGTGTGTGTGTGTACAAATGTGTGTGTGTGTGTGTGTATAAATGTGTGTGTGTGTGTGTATAAATGTGTGTGTGTGTATGTATCAATGTGTGCGTAAATGTGTGTGTGTGCATGTATGTGTAAATGTGTGTGTGTGTGTATAAATGTGTGTGTGTATGTATAAATGTGTGTGTGTGTGTATGTATAAATGTGTGTGTAAATGTGTGTGTATGTATAAATGTGTGTGTGTGTGTGTATGTAAATGTGTGTGTGTGTGTGTATCAATGTGTGCGTAAATGTGTGTGTGTGCATGTATGTGTAAATGTGTGTGTATGTGTGTATGTATGTATGTGTAAATGTGAGTGTCTGTATGTATGTATGTATAAATGTGTGTGTGTATGTACAAATGTGTGTGTAAATGTGTGTGTGCAAGTATGCATAAATGTGTGTGTATGTATGTATAAATGTGTGTGTGTATGTATGTATAAATGTGTGTGTGTGTGTATGTATGTATAAATGTGTGTTTAAATTTGTGTGTGTGTGCAGGTAAATTTTGCCGAAATTAACCATTATAGCTATTACAGTTATAAAAAATCAGTTTAATGTGATAACAGATATCAATGTTCTCAATAATTTTAGATAAAATAGCAATCTATAGCTGCCTAGCACATCTTTTTTTTTTGGGGGGGGAGGGGGGCGTTAAAATGTGTCTTATATCTTATATATCAGTTACAGTTGAGTGTAATTACAACTATGAATGCTTTTAAAGTTTGCCCCCTGCACTTAGATCGCATATCTCACTTGCTTGAGTGTAGATATATGTATTTTATACAATCCTGTAATAGTGAGGCATAGTACTAATGTATACAGCCCATGTTGTTATTGCTAGCCCTGGAGTGCTTTGATCTATTTTATTTGTTTAGAGTGCCTTCCATAATTGCTGGAGATGTTGACAGCAGTTGGAGCTTATGGCGTGTTACTCACTGCTTTTAGGCCGTAGAGCCCACGTGGCCGAATAAGGATCAGAGTGACGTTTGCGGCATGAGACTGCTCTTCTGCTGCTAATCCTCACCGGACCTGCTGGTCCTAGATGTGTTCTAAGGAGTGTCCTCCAGTGAGTCTGAGGTTTGTCCCTCAGTAGAAGGAAAGTGCTCCGGTGAATTTGCGCTGCTACGCGTGAGTTCGTTGTGTCCCAGAACAAAGATGGCGTCGCTGCTCCTGGCTGATCTCGGAGCAATCACGCTGAGTAGCTTCTGAGCTAATTTTTCTTCCCAAGTCAAGAACAGTTTTATGCGGTAAGGTGTTAAGACCCTTGGTGTCTGACTTAAGGGCTCCGTTTGCCCCAATATAAAGATGTGAGCTGTGACAACCATGTAGCTCTGTTAAGGTGCTGCCATGTTCCAGCACGAATTGGCTCCACCTCACAATATTTGTAATGTATTTTTGATGTGTTTTGTGACTGTGACGGATTCCCCGGCTACCCTGACTGGGTAGCTCCGCCAAACGGGTCCTGCTTCCTCCCTGCCGACTGCAGCTATGTAGCTGGCAAGTGACCACAGCCTGTAGCCACCCCTGATGCCTGACAGCACCAGTACTCAGGGTCCCACCCTGTGACAGGCTCCAACTCCAGGTGATCCCGGTGGAGCGGCGGCACTTCCAGGGTGTCATTTTAAAGATCTCGGTCCCCAGATGCCACAGTCCAGATGCCCCAGATGCCCCAGTTACTGGGGACCGGAGTTACAGTTCGTTGAATTTATGGGGTTAGGGGTGTCCAAAACCCCCGGTTCCCAAAGGAGCTCCCCTCCGATAATTCCCACAGATCTTGTCCTCCCTAGGGTCTACCAATCCCCAAAAGAGCGGAGCTCTGGGGCAAAGGGCTGCTGGAGCGACCAGGGGTAAAGTTAGCGGGTGTCCTGCTGTTCTGTGGCCAACTGGGAGTTCCAGGAGCATGGCCAGCCTGAGAGGAGTTAGGCAGGTGTCTGTTGTCATGCGGCCGACCGGGAGTTCCAGGAGCCCGGCCAGCTTAGGAGGGTTTACCTGTTCATAGACCAACTCTTCTCTGAACTAGTTTTCAAACACAAAACAAGCCAACAAAAAGCTTCCAGGGATTGTGGTTGCTCTGAGGAGCTTAAAACCACTGATAAACAACAGGAGTGAGGTTGTAGGGGGGTGGGGTAGCCTTAGCTGTCTGGTATCCGTGACATCTCCCCCCCCTCCAGTTCGGCAGACCTGGCTAGACCCTTAACGGGTCGGCCTGGGGCTGTCCGACGGTGGCCCTCCACTTCTCGGTTGCTGGGAGATGTTATCCCATCTCTCCTGAGTTTGAGGCATCTTGGGGGGTTCCTACTGGCGTTTATACCCTGCGCCCTGGGCACAGGGATAGTCACATAATGCAATGTCCCAAACAAGTTTGCTAAGGCCGCCTCCCAAACAATTGCTGTTCCACAAGTTCCAGTTTCCTTAAGTTCCATGGCCTCCCTCTGTGACACTCTGTTGAGTACCAGCTGACCCACCCACAAACAAAGCCAGTACCGGTTTCCTGGCTGTATCCCCACCCCAGACTGTAGGTTGAGGTTGCTCCTTGGTGGGGCAGGCAAGACTCGGGTGCCCAAACTGGTGGCACCAAATGCAGGGGCGGGTATCCAACAAAGCCATTGCCGGTCTCCTGGCTGTAGGTGGAAGTTGCTCCTTGGTGGGGCAGGCACAACTCGGGTGCCCAAACTTGTGGCACCAACTGCATGAGCGGGTATCCCCCTGGCCTGCCCCCTGTGAGATATACTCTGGGACAAAAAAAGGGTATAGACCCTGCCAAGCTACTGTGGGGAGAGAACGTCTGTCTCTTCTCCCGAGACGGAGACCTACTGCTGGGGAGGGAGGTCTGCTACCTCCGCTCCATGGGAAACTGTGCTGCCGCTGGGGAGGGAGACAGGCTTTCTCTGCTCCCTGTAAGGGGTTCTGCCGCAGGGGAGAGAGACCAACTGTCTCCTCTCCCAGAAAGGGATTCGGCTGCTGGGGAGAGATATTGATACCCATCTCTCCCTGCAAGGGCTTCCCTGTAAGGGTAGGGAGGATGACTACCTCCGCTCCCAAAGGATGGATCTGTCGCTGGGGAGAGAGACCGACTCTCTTCTCTCCCAGGAAGGGGTTCTGCTGCTGGGGAGAGAGATTGACTGTCTCCTCTCCCAGGAAGGGGTTCTGCTTATGGGGAGGGAGGATGACTACCTCCGCACCCAGAGGGTGGCTCTGCCGCTGGGGAGAGAGACCGACTGTCTCCTCTCCCGGGTCCTGGCTCTGCCGCTGGGGAGAGAGACTGTCTCCTCTCCCAGGAAGGGGTTCTGTTTACGGGGAGGGAGGACGACTACCTCCACTCCCAGGGGATGGCTCTGCTGCTGGGGAGATAGACCGACTGTCTCCTCTCTCGGCTCCTGGCTCTGCCGCTGGGGAGAGAGACCAATTGTCTCCTCTCCCGGCTCCTGGCTCTGCCGCTGGGGAGAGAGACTGACTGTCTTCTCTCCCAGGAAGGGGTTCTGTTTACGGGGAGGGAGGATGACTACCTCCACTCCCAAGGGATGGCTCTGCCACTGGGGAGAGAGACCAACTGTCTCCTCTCTCAGGAAGGGGTTCTGCTGCTGGGGAGAGTTATTGACACCCATCTCTCCCTGCAAGGGGTTCTGTGTAAGGGGAGGGAGGATGACTTCCTCCTCTCCCTGGTTTCCTGGAGCTGTTACAGGTTGCCAGCGCTTCTGCTGGGTTGCTCCCTTGTCCAAGTCTATAAGCTCGGGGCCAGGATGCTGATCTGTATCTAGCAGCTCGTTGTCTCTTATGCTCTGTTGCCATTCATCTGAGGCCAACCTCCATGATTCCCAGAGTGCTGCACCACAGCTCCGTGCAGACTCCGTGGCATGCTGCAGAACTTGGTCTAGCAGCCTCTTGTATGCCTTTTCCAGTTCCCATTCTTGGACAATAAGCGATACCATATCAGATACCAGCCAGGGTACCCCCGAGAGATCCAACAGCTGCTCTCGGGAGAGGTAAATGTTCGTTACTCTCAGTTTCACCCCGCTCCCAAATTCTGGGTCTTCTGTCAACTTTTCCAATAGTAACCCAGGGCCGCCAAAGCCAAAGCCCTCTGTGGGGGAGCAATCCTCCAGCCATGGCCGTGCTTGCATGGCGAGCCATTGGAGGTCCCGGTAGCCATCCTCCACCCACATATCTGCCCAGACCTGTCGATCTAGATCCAATAGCCATTCCTCCATGGGCTGCTCTCCCAGGCAAAGCACTCGCAAGTCCCACTGGACCCAGTACCTCTCATCATCTGTGGGGAGGACCTTTCCATCACAATCCTTTTCTTGTTGAAGCCTCTCCCTCAATAGTTGCCGCCGGACAATGCTCCTGCAGCTCAGCTGGTCCAGTTCAGAACCAGGATTGTCCAGCTGGGTCATTGCCTCCTGTACTCTCCTTAGGTACTCAGCTTCCATAGTTACCAGCTAATGTGGCCCTTCTCTGTCAGCAGGAATCGTATGGAAGAAGCAGATCCCACCGCTGCCAGCCAATGTGACAGATTCCCCAGCTACCCCGACTGGGTAGCTCTGCCAAATGGGTCCTGCTTCCTCCCTGCCGACTGCAGCTATGTAGCTGGCAAGTGACCACAGCCTGTAGCCAACCCTGATGCCCGACAGCACCAGTACTCTGGGTCCCACCCTGTGGCAGACTCCAGCTACCCCAACTGAGTAGCTTTGCCAGAGGGTCCTTCCTTTGCCTGCAACAGGCTGCTATGTAGCCCAGGAAAGTGATTTTAGCTAGAGCTCACCCAAATAACTAGACAGACTAGTATTCAGGTGAAAATAGAACTGATTTTATTGAGAAACATACACTCCTTTTATACACACAACTCATCTTGATAAGAGGCTGAACAATGCCCCAATTTTCCTGCCATTCCCGCCCCTCCAGACAGGCTGGCACCTCCATAGAAGACACAGTCCCACATAATCCCAGTACATAAGGGTGGCGGTTTCGGGGTGATCCCGGTGGAGTGGAGGCACTTCTAGGGTGTCATTTTAAAGATATTGGTCCCCAGATGCCACAGTCCAAATCAGCATGTTTCGTTACTGGGGACCGGAGTTACAGTCCGTTGAATTTATGGGGATAGGGGTGTTCAAAACCCCCAGTTCCCAAAGGAGCTCCCCTCCGATAATTCCCACAGCTCTTGTCCCCCTAGGGTCTACCAATCCCCAAAAGAGCGGAGCTCTGGGGCAAAGGGCTGCTGGAGTGACCAGGGGTAAAGTTAGCGGGTGTCCTGCTGTTCTGTGGCCGACCGGGAGTTCCAGGAGCCCGGCCAGCCTGAGAGGAGTTAGGCGGGTGCCCGTTGTCAGGCGGCCGACCAGGAGTTCCAGGAGCCCGGCCAGCCTAGGAGGGTTTTCCTGTTCATAGACCAACTCTTCTCTGAACTAGTTTTCAAACACAAAACAAGCCAACAAAAAGCTTCCAGGATTGTGGTTGATCTGAGAAGCTTAAAACCACTGATAAACAACAGGGGTGAGGTTGTAGGGGTGGGGGTAGCCTTAGCTGTCTGGTATCTGTGACAGTGACCCTTTATTGTTTCATTGTAATTATTCTAGCATAAATCTCGATTGTGCTCAAGCGCTCACGTTTACTTTTAACTTGTAATACCAGTGCAATTTAACCTGATAACCCGATATCGCTTGCGTGCAAACTTTTTTTGCTCCACTCATAATCTGGCCCTTAATAAGTGCAACATATGTTTTAAATGATGTAAAGCATTTGGTTGCATTCCTCCCAAAATTTGTCAGATGTTTTCCAGGATGTTGGAAGTTAAAGTACTCTTGGGCAATTGCCCAACTCCATTTCGTGGGCAGGGCCACACACAATAGGAGCTGAGTCACACACAAAGATTCTAGAGGCATGTTGCAGGTGTGTCTGGGTAGATCATGGGAGTGTATGGGCAGATTGTAGGGCAGAGTTCAGCCAGTCCATTAAATCAGGACACTGAGAGTCTGCGGGCTGGAATCATGCAATACCACCTAACCCGTGACAATCCCACAGAATGAAGGACAGTAGGGAGGTATATGGTCTTGATATTATAGTACTTTACAAACAATGCAGGAAAAGTTGGATTAATCTTTTACTGATGTTAGGGTGTTCTATGCTGTCCTAACTGTGCTGGGCTTTAGGCACAAGGCACAAAATACACCACAGATACCAGTGCCGCTATTGCTCCTCCAACAGAAACATATGGGGGGGGGGGGGGCTTCATCAATGCCTGGAATAAGCATAATGATATCCTACAAACTAGAGAAGTTTATACTTTTAGGAAATATTGGGCAGACTTGTTTAGCCTATGTGTATTATCTGCTGACAAAATCTATGTTTCTAGCAGGCAACTGGTAATCAGATGGAACATCCCCCATGACTGCAGGAAAAGCAGCAACATATCAGTGGCTGTAACTGTAGAGGGAGGCAGCACAGAAATCATTTATTTTTTTCCAGTTATTATTATATGCACAAAATTAAATGCATTTTGCAGTTTTTGTTTTTTTAGTTTCCTATGCCTTTAATAAAATGTGACTATTCCAGTGATCCTGGGAATTAATATGAACAATGTCTCATATTTTATTTTTATTGATAAAAATATATAAAGGATAGCAGGGAAAATCAAAAGTAATAAAAAAATGTTTTTATAAACATAACGTTTTTTGTTTTTTTTCAGTTTCCAAGCTAAGAAGTCACCTCTTGCTGCAGCACCTTCCACTGCCGCCAAAATCACGCTTCTGTGAATCACTTTCATAACAACTGCACACGGCTATTCACAGGACTTTTGGTTGGCAATAGACATTGCAGCTCTGAGACGTGACAGTGGTAATTTGAAGTTGAAGAAAGATTTTTATTTTTTTTGTAAGCTGAGTATTTTGTTTTATGAATATAAACACCTGTTTTATATGGAGTTGTCTTTTATAATTACATTTATGGCCGTTGATAACACATTGGTATTGCAAGGCTATGCAAACTAAAGGATTTCATAAATCTAATTTAGCTGCCTGTGATAACAAATATTCAATAAATGATTAAACTCTGAATGAGTAAAGATATTTATTTAACTAAAAAGCAGAAGACAGACACTATGAGGCTAAGTTCACGTGGGAACAGGATGACTAGCGTCTCCTTGCGGAAATTAAGCAATTAAGGAAAAGATGTGGAACATACATCCTTTCAATGAATCACTGTTTGTAATTAATACTAATTAATACTAATGTATGTGTGGGTGATGCACAGAAGCTATTGGGAGCCGAAAGGTTAATGCTCTGATACAGAAGAACTAAAGAGATTGAGGAACACATATTTGTGTGACTCAAACATTCCCTGACTCCACATACTAAGCAGTGAATGCTGCTTCTTAACTTCTTTGCTACTTCTGAGGTGGTGGAGGTAAATTACCCTAAACACATTTGTTTGGGGCGATTGACAGACCCTTCTCTATCACGTTTGGTTGCATGAGATCAGGGGCTGGAGTTGGATGAGTATGGAAACTTGTTGATCTTCCCTTTTACATCTGGCTCTTGAGATGTGACATCTTAAACCATTTGGGTGGTGTGAAGTGATATGCACTTTTTACAAACACAAGAGAAGTTCTTCAATTGGTAGCAAAAACCTCCACCATATAACCTTTAACGTTCTGTAGTTTTATAAGCTTTTGTTGCATCTTGGTGGAAGTTGCCAAGCAACAGTTGTCTGATGGTCAAAAAACCTTGGTGGCTCTTGCAAGCTTCACCTGTGATCGATTATGACTTAGACAAAGGTAAAATGTGTTGGCAGGTTGTAACAGGAGAGTTAGAAATGTTAGTGGGCTTAATTTCTTATGTTTTTTATGACACATATTAGTTGTACACATATACATAGATACATAATAGGTGCACTACACATATACACTATATACATCACACACCCACATCTCATTTACTCACCTTAATTCTTCCTTCCACTCTTATTCCCTTGTCCTTTTAATTTTATTTTAATTTATTTTTTTACCCTATTACATTTTCTTCCTCACCATTTTATTTCCATTGTCTTGTTTTATTTCATTTACTTAAAGACCAATAACCAAACATCTGGTTTCTCTGACCTTCCCTTCTTCTCTTGTTTCCCTTCTACCCTTTTCTCTCCTCTTTAAAAAAAAAAAAAAAAATAGAATTAGAGGTAGAGAGTTTTGTTTACCTTAGGGTACCAGGGGTCTCTTATAGTTAGGGCTTTGTATAGTATGCAAATGAAAGTGTAATTTATTTACTACAATTGTGAGATAATGTCACACGTAGGTTTATATCTCCTGTCAACTAGGAGGAGTCAAAACTCCCCTTACATTCCAGACCTTTTCTCAGTTATTTTGTTTTGCCTCTAGAAGCAGAAGGTGTATTATGGAGTACTCCATTCTTCATCTTGTTGCAAGGGGTTCTGGATCCAGTCTGCTGTTGCTATGGTGCAGAAAGGTGTTGCAGGTTAAATTTTACCATTTGTGACCCAGCAGCTATTAACCTGAACATCTGTTTTAGTATTCACATAGTCAGGGGGCATTACATACTTTTTAGGCACAACACTCTTTAAAAAACAGCCCAAACAGAACTAGCGCTTGCTGTTTCAGACAGTTACACTCACACTGCTGCCTCACATCAAAATATTCAATTTTCATGGCAGTTTCAGTCTAGGCCAATCAAGGGACATTACATAGATGTGCACAACTGTCGCAGAAAGGAGCATTAATTCTGTGGCATCATGGGAAATCTCCTTTACTTCTTCTCTGTGCTATGGCCATTTCTGATGTATAGAAACTGGTTCCCTGTGATCTAGGGAGGTGCATTGTAATTTACTGCGGATAAAAATTGCATAATTACTGTATTGTATAGGCTGTAAATGCCTGTGTATCTGACACTGGTTCGTGCCTGAGGAGATAGAACTCTTTTATACTATGTTCCATATTTCCCTCCTGTGCCTTTATTCTCCTGTAAAATATAGCAAAATAGTGCAGTTCAGGACTCTGTGCCATTAACAAGAGGATTTAAGGGCAGGCCTGCATATTACATGACAGTTTGCTTTGCAAAAATGTGCATGTGTCCCACAGCTCAGCTCTTTGATACTTGTACTAAACGTATTTCTAATCCTAGACTGGGGTCTTCTGCTCTGTATGTAGGTCAGGGGTCTGTTGCCCTCTTCCTCTATTAGATCTACTAAGTTATCTCATAAATTTAAGGAATTAATACACTCTGCTATGCTTCCCCTAGCTAAGCACAGACGCAAGATGTGGCAACTTATCTGGTAGAATGGGCATTAATCTGTTTAGATTAAAGAAACAGCTGTAGCTTTATGCCCTTTTCTAGAACCAGAGAAGTGAACAAACTAACTAGAAGTCCTTAGTAGCCTGCAAATAATACTTAAAACATGAGATATGCAATATCACTGGATTGGGCTAACATTATTGCGCAACTTGATATTACAAGTCCATGGTAAATCAGATGTACCAGAAAAGGGGTAGCATGGCAGACATCGATCTAGGTCAACCTATACTTTCAGTGGATAGTTGACAGTTATAGGTTACGATCAAACAAAAGCCGAAACTTTAGCTCAACTTGAGACTTGAAGTGAAGTGTAAGGGTTAAAACAGCTCCAATGCATATATATATATATATATATATATATAATATATATAATATATATATATATATATATATATATATATATACACACACACAACACACAGAGAAAGTCTAGCACTCACTTGCAAGCACTCAGCTAAGATTAAATGCAAAAATGGAAGAGTTAGTTACCATATCTGGCCAAATGGGACAAGCCCTGGTACCACGTCAAGGTCTCTCCCAAAATCTGGGTCCCTAAAACAGCCAAACAATGCAAGCTCTCAATCAAACAAACTGGGAACAAGTGAAGGGTGCACAGGCTTATGTAATAACCCTAGACATGCAAAACATAAAGGGGACTGCACTCTCAGACTGGACTGGGTACACATCCTGTAACCCTGCAACATGCAAATGATGACACTTAGGGAAGTCTCCCTAAGTGTGATGCGGGAATCCGGATGTGGACCCGTTGCTCAGTGTACCTAGAGGGGTATGGCTGCACCTCACTGACGAGGCCCATAATAGGCTGAAATGTAGGTCTGAGGATTTGCTGTTTCTCTCGTTCAGAGAGGGATTGCCTCGTATTTCGGGGCTGGACTATACTGTGAAGTCAGGATCAGACTGATATGCTTCAGGAAAGTTCTTCTCTATGAAAGGCACATGTTGAGCAAAAAGTGGCTGCTTCTTGGGTGGTAACTAGCCATATAACAAGCTATTATACTATTGTTCGTTCTCAGGTTGAGCGCTTCTCTCTATTTTTATTTATGCAAATTATGACACTTAGGGAAGTCTCCATAAGTGTGATGTGGGAATCCAGACGTGGACCCGTTGCTCAGTGTACCTAGAGGGGTATGGCTGCACCTCACTGACGAGGCCCACAATAGGCCGAAACGTACATATGGGGTTTTGCTGTTTCTCTCGTTCAGAGAGGGATTGCCTGGTATTTCGGGGCTGGACTGTAGTGTGAAGTCAGGATCAGACTGACATGCTTCAGGAAAGTTCTTCTCCGTCAAAGGCACATGTTGAGCAAAAAGAGGCTGCTTCTTGGGTGGTAACTAGCCATAGAACAAGCTATTTTGCTATTGTTCATTCTCAGGTTGAGCGCTTCTCTCTTTTTTTATTTAAGAAAATTATGACACTTAGGGAAGTCTCCCTAAGTGTGATGCGGGAATCCAGACGTGGACCCATTGCTCAGTGTGCCTAGAGGGGTATGGCTGCACCTCACTGAAGAGGCCTATAATAGGCCGAAACGTACGTTTGGGGTTTTGCTGTTTCTCTCGTTCAGAGAGGGATTGCCTGGTATTTCGGGGCTGTACTGTACTGTGAAGTCAGGATCAGACTGATATGCTTCAGGAAAGTTCTTCTCTGTGAAAGGCACATGTTGAGCAAAAAGTGGCTGCTTCTTGGGTGGTAACTAGCCATAGAACAAGCTATTCTACTATTGTTCGTTCTCAGGTTGAGCGCTTCTCTCTTTTTCTATTTATGCAAATTATAACACTTAGGGAAGTCTCCCTAAGTGTGATGTGGGAATCCAGACGTGGACCTGTTGCTCAGTGTGCCTAGAGGGGTATGGCTGCACTTCACTGACGAGGCCCACAATAGGCCGAAACGTACGTCTGAGGTCGCTTCTCGGGTCTTTGGCTGGGATCAAGTGCAGTTTTCTGTGCTTGGTCTTGGTTAAAAGATTTGCTGCCTGGAGACCTGCTCCTTCGGCCTGGGGTCCTTTCCCTTCGGGGTTTGGGCTCCTGCTGCTATTGTGGGGAGTGGCTACTCCTTAGGCGTAGAGCAACTGGGTAGTAGGGCCATCCCCTTGGCCTTGTGGCATCATCTCTGGACTTCAGCCACATGCTTCTTTTGGGGGGGCGCTCTGAAATCCAGCTTAAAGAGGCAATAGGACAATTATGGCTACCAATGTGCCAAACGTTCCCCATACACTTCAGGTGTTGATTTCTAAGGACTTCCGAGAGAAGATTAGTTTAGCTCATGTCCAGCAGGTTGTTTTGGAGGGTGTTTTGAAGATGCCAAGAGCAAGTTTGCATTGTGTTCAGTCTTTCCCTTCAAGAGGGATTTTTGATGTGGCTTTCACCGATGAGCATCATTTACAGACCTGCAATCAATGGACTATTGATATGGCTGCTGCTCCAGAGTTGGTGGGCATGAAATTTGTTGCCTGTGTGCAGAGGGAGAGAAGAATCCCGGTGACAGTACATATGTACAACCCTTGGGTCACTGATGTGGAAATTAATCTGTTTCTTTGTCGCTACTTTGATGATGTTCAAGGAGGCAGCAAGCTGAAGAATCAATTTGGGACTTTCAATGGAAAGCGCAGGTTCTGGGTGCAGTTTGTGCCAGATGAATTAGGTATTGGTGAAAAGAAACACCTTCCACAGACTTTCGCCATTGGTGGAAATAGAGGTTTCCTATACTATGATGACATGCCTCTGTTTTGCCGTAGTTGCAACCTGTTTGGTCACATTGCTGAAAATTGCCCAGGTGCCAGATGTCGAAATTGCGGTGAGGAGGATCATCTTGTTGCCCACTGTAGTAAACGCCGGACCTGTGACCTGTGTGGTTCTTCAAGTC
Source organism: Bombina bombina (assembly GCF_027579735.1). Lineage (NCBI taxonomy): Eukaryota > Metazoa > Chordata > Amphibia > Anura > Bombinatoridae > Bombina > Bombina bombina. Next base: position 1,379,996,140 of record NC_069500.1, read on the forward strand.
ATCTGTGCAGGATGTGTCCTTTGATGATGTTGCAGGGGCTTGACAGAATGAAGCTTTCCTACGCTGATTTTGCAAAAAAAACATCTTCAGTTGCGGTTGAGCCATCTGTGAATGAGGAGGAGGTCTCTGATGAGGCATTGATCTCTATATTACCTCTTTTGTGTAGGAAAACTGCAGTTGGGGTCCCTGTCAGAGAGGTGTCTGATGCTCTTGTGGTGGTTCCTGTGGCTGAGAAGGTGGAGGAAGCCCAATCTAATCTTGAGGAGGTGGATCTTGCTACATCTAATGTGATAGCTGCTTCCGATCTTCTTGAAGCCCTGTTGCCCAATTCTGTGGATGATACTGTTGCTGTTCCTGGGACAGAGAATGTTTCCTTCCCTGAGTCATCTTGTGATCCTGCTCCTGATGCTGTTCTTGGTGAAGGGGAGAACATTGATTGGTCTGCTGTTGTGTCCTCTGGTTCTGAGGAGGATATGGACACTGCAATGAAAAAATCTGCCTCCAAGCGGAAAATAGGTGCGGATTCTGATGGATGGGAGAGTCCTGATTTGGATCTACCAGTAGTTAAGAGTGCAGATCCAGATACTGCAAGTGATGCTGACTCTTTAATTTCAGAGTTTCCTTCTGTCTCTCCTAAAGATGTTCCCTCTGACTCAAGCCAGTGTATAGGTGACTTTTCTGATACCTCTTCTGTTGGCTATCTAGATAAAAGTGATGTGAACCAACTTGCTGAAGTTACTGGTTATGAGGCTGGCAAGGGGGAGCCTAGGAGGTCGGCACGTCACAGAGGCAGATTTAAAGGATCTCCTTTGAGTCCTAAGAAAAAGAAAGAAAATAAGAAGTCCTGATGTTAATTTTGTTTTTTGTTTGTTTTTCTTTAAAAAAAAAATTGTGATGTTTCTGACCATTTCTTTCCTTAATGTCAGGTGTATGAAAACTATAGCAATGAGAGCTGCAATTTTTAAGTTATTATCTGTATGTTCTGCTAATATTTTTTGTTTGCAGGAATGTGGTCTCTCTGAGCATCCTAAATTTGCTGGTATTTCGGGGTTGGACTGTAATGTGAAGTCAGGATCAGACTGATATGCTTCAGGAAAGTTCTTCTCTGTGAAAGGCACATGTTGAGCAAAAAGAGGCTTCTTCTTGGGTGGTAACTAGCCATAGAAAAAGCTATTATGCTATTGTTCATTCTCAGGTTGAGCGCTTCTCTCTTTTTTTATTTATGCAAATTATGACACTTAGGGAAGTCTCCCTAAGTGTGATGCGGGAATCCAGACGTGGACCTGTTGCTCAGTGTGCCTAGAGGGGTATGGCTGCACCTCACTGACGAGGCCCACAATAAGCCGAAAGGTACGTCTGGGGTTTTGCTGTTTCTCTCGTTCAGAGAGGGATTGCCTGGTATTTCGGGGTTGGACTGTACTGTGAAGTCAGGTTCAGACTGATATGCTTCAGGAAAGTTCTTCTCTGTGAAAGGCACATGTTGAGAAAAAAGAGGCTGCTTCTTGGGTGGTAACTAGCCATAGAAAAAGCTATTATGCTATTGTTCGTTCGCAGGTTGAGTGCTTCTCTCTTTTTTTATTTATGCAAATTATAACACTTAGGGAAGTTTCCCTAAGTGTGATGTGGGAATCCAGACGTGGACCCGTTGCTCAGTGTGCCTAGAGAGGTATGGCTGCACCTCACTGACGAGGCCCACAATAGGCCAAAACATACGTCTGGGGTTTTGCTGTTTCTCTCGTTCAGAGAGGGATTGCCTGGTATTTCGGGGCCGGACTGTACTGTGAAGTCAGGATCAGAAAGATATGCTTCAGGAAAGTTCTTCTCTGTGAAAGGCACATGTTGAGCAAAAAGAGGCTGCTTCTTGGGTGGTAACTAGCCATAGAATAAGCTATTATGCTATTGTTCATTCTCAGGTTGAGCGCTTCTCTCTTTTTTTATTTATGCAAATTATGACACTTAGGTAAGTCTCCCTAAGTGTGATGCGGGAATCCAGACATGGACCCATTGCTCAGTGTGCCTAGAGGGGTATGGCTGCACCTCACTGACGAGGCCCACAATAGGCCGAAACGTACATCTGGGTTTTGCTGTTTCTCTCGTTCAGAGAGGGATTGCCTGGTATTTCTGGGCTGGACTGTACTGTGAAGTCAGGATCAGACTGATATGTTTCAGGAAAGTTCTTCTCTGTGAAAGGCACATGTTGAGCAAAAAGAGGCTGCTTCTTGGGTGGTAACTAGCCATAGAACAAGCTATTATGCTATTGTTCGTTCTCAGGTTGAGTGCATCTCTCTTTTTATTTATTTTTTATTTATGCTCAATAGCACTCACAGGAAGCTGTACCATCTACAGAGTCCCAGGCAGTTAACCCCAGACAAGGCCCATAGGGAAAATTACAAAACAAATTAACACAACATTTGTTGTTGTCTATGACTCACTTGCAAGCACTCAGCTAAGATTAAAAGCAATATATATATATATTTAGTAATCAAACAACAAATGTAGCATAGCTATCACATGTCAAATGCATCGGCATATTAGAGTATGTAAGTACAAATACTCGTATAGAATACTGGGATAGTTGTAAATCAAATGTTCTCTAAATGGAATCTTTCAAAAATGTGTTAACCATAGAAAATAGATATCCTATGTGATAGAATTAAAGGTATACAGTCTTTGTCTGGGAACAGCTTTATCTATCCCAATTGTAGAGCTGGATATCAATGATTATAATGCAACCACCAGTATGAGTCCCAACTGTTTGGAAGAGTAGTCAGTACTTTTGTGATACTGTTTGCGGTGTGAGCTGTCCACTTTAAAGCAAAGTTTGCCGTGTAGTCGCTTGTGTGCCAGCCAGTCAGTCCCTCATACCTCCATAGGCTGTCCTGGATGCCCTACGTGGGTAGATAATATCCGATGGCATTCCTGTTAGATGAGAAAACCCTCTAGTAGTCACCATGGGGAATATCCTTCATCCTCGTCTCTATGGGCGTGTACCATCTGGTTTCAGGAGCTGTTGACATAAGTACGTATGTCGTATACGATAGGCTAGGAGGATGTGGTTAGATGATGACAGATCACGATACACCAATCAAGCAGGATAAAGGGTAAAGGCTGTAGTCTGGTAAACGTGGTATTCCCAATGACTAGTATAATCAATAAGCAACAAAAGAACACCAGACTGAGCCACAAGCTGCAACAGAGTTCAGTTTATTGGCAATGCCAAGTAATCACACAGAGTGACACACAAAAGAACTCCTGACGCGTTTTGCGTATGCGCACATGCGCTTCATCAGAGGCATCAGGCGTTCTTTTGAGTGTCACTCTGTGTGATTACTTGGCATTGCCAATAAACTGAACTCTGTTTATAACAGTGTAAAAAACTCAACACATGGGGGGCGTGTCCTAGCAGCGACTGCGATTGGTCGCATCTTCTCTGTGCTCCTGCTGATCACCCAGCAATCCGCCGGTGTAGGTAACCTATTACAGTGACTTATCACAAAAACCGATCAACACTACTGGTTTAGTGGTTTGCTTGGAGAAAATCAGGTTATTCATTGTATTTCTGATGCTAGAGCACGAGAGTGGACAAAAAAAAGGCCTGGAGCGGCGGCTCAGGACAGGCAGCGCTACCCCCCTCGGTTTCCCGAGGGTTATTGTCAGGACTGGGCATAATTGAATATAAACTTCTTGCACTTTTACAGCACTATAGAAGACAGGGGACTTCTCTAATATAAAACTTGTGGCTACTAAACAACCTCTAGCTGCGCAATAAACATGGCCGCCGTGATGGAAGTTAACTGCCTGCATCGCCTTGATGGCATTATGGAAAGCATTGAATGCCGCTTTATGGATCTGCTACAAAGAGCGCCTTGGGACTTTTTAATGCACTCACATATCATACATTTTAACCCAGGGTGTAGAGCGGAGGACAAGGAGGCGGCAAGTATAGTTGACTCCTCCGCAGCAAAGAGGATCCCCATGGTTTCCTCCCTACAAAGAAAGCGGGGAGTCAAGGCTAGTACAGAATTGGCTCTGCTGGGTTCTCCTCGAATTGTGTCGCCCCGGCAAAACAGCAGACAGCCAGTAACCAACATGCAACAGAGGCACGCTGGCTCCGTGAAGCCTCTCAGTGCAGCTACAAAGCCCAAACGCAGCTATGGCGACGGAACACGCTACACAGTAGCCTCCATACAATCCAAGAAGCCCAGCACTCTTCCTCAAGCTGTTTTGTGGTCAAATCGGCATGACCTGAAGGCATCCCTTATACAAGATACTAGAAGTGATTCATGGCTTAACATATACAGTATATGGAGGACACATCACCTTTTAAGGAGGCAGCTCTAAAACGGCAGATGAGTAAATCTGTTCACTCTGATAGAAAAGATTTTTGCGAACTGTCTAAGATGAAATATTATTGGGACATGATGAAACCAAATATTATTGGGACATGATGAAGCCAGCATGAAGTAATTGTGGTATTGTAAAATGCTGTTTAAGTAATGTTGGTTAGAATATGTTTTGATCCTGCTTATCTATATATATGCCGATGTGATTTTATTTGTTGTCACTTCCCTATGTTTTATTTTAAACGGCTGCACACACTTTGCCTGATACACACTATGAGGGAGTCATGGAGATATTCATATATTTATGGTATAGCGGAGGCTTTGTGAATACGCTGGCGCCCTTTTATTCTCCTGAGCGTTTCCTATGGGGTTTAGGGGGGGCCCCCTGGGGTGACAACATTAGAACTGAATGGGGGGTCAGTGGTATGTACGCTGCCTCAGAGCACAAATAGAATAGTAGTATCAGTGTCCCACGTGGCGGTCTACGGCCGGGACCGTTGGTGGGAGCCCATATGACACCTATTATCGCTAATACCATAACCCTTTGATATTTGCCCAGGGAATGCAATGCAACGATTAGCTGGAGGTGTATATAAACAGCCGCTAGGTTTAATAATGTAGATTATACTAGTTTGGAAATAAGCCTAGCATGGTTGAGTTTCAGTTTGCTCTGTTATGAAGTTTATTTTTTATGGTTCTCTCTTTGGTTAGGCCACGAAAATGGCCGGTTGGCTCTGCGAGTTGACTGTTAGTATAATATCCAGTCCTGACCGGTACATCTATATAAATCCTTAAAAAAGAAGCAAACAGTTTCAGGATACCTTTGAATATGACGATGTACGTTTATGTAGATTTTTCTATCTGTTATATGTTGTAAATAATGCTAGTATAAAATTAGGGTAGATGTCTTTATCATATGAACACAGTTATGTTTCCCAAAACTACTGTATTTGGCCTGCATTTCCCATCAGATTGTACACCACACACATACTGCAACTCTTGTGTTACATGTGCACTTTTTTTAAGTCGAAACTATAACCACTTTGAACTATACTACTACATAGGTCCAAAAGTGGCCTTACATTTTGATATCAAGGGCTGGATGATGGGGACTTTGAATATCCATTATAAATCAGAAATGTCTTGAATGCCTTGTTTATGTTTTTCACTTGTGTTAAAGCTTTTTGACCTCAATAAAAAATAAAAAATAAAACCATTAAAAAAACTCAACACACAGCCATTAATGTCTAAACTGTTTGCAACAAAAGTGAGTACACCCCTAAGTGGAAATGTCCAAATTGGGCTCTAAGTGTCAATATTTTGTGTGGCCACTATTATTTTCCAGCACTGCCTTAACCCTCTTGGGCATGGAGTTCACCAGAGCTTCACAGGTTGCAACTGAAGTCCTCTTCCACTCCTCTATGACAACATCACAGCGCTGGTGGATGTTAGAGACCTTGTGCTCCCCACCTTCCTTTTGAGGATGCCCCACAGATGCTCAATAGGGTTTAGGTCTGGAGACATGCTTGGCCAGTCCATCACCTTTACCCTCAGCTTCTTTAGCAAGGCAGTGGTCGTCTTGGAGGTGTGTTTGGGGTCGTTATCATGTTAGAATACTGTCTTGCGGCCCAGTCACAGAAGGGAGGTGATCATGCTCTGCTTCAGTATGTCACAGTACATGTTGGCATTCATGGTTCCCTCAGTGAACTGTAGCTCCCCAGTGCCGGCAGCACTCAAGCAGGCCTAGACCATGACACTCCCACCACCATGCTTGACTGCAGGCAAGACACACTTGGCACCACCTGAACAAAATAAGTTTATCTTGGTCTCATCGGACCACTGGATATGGTTTCAGTAATCCATGTCCTTTGTCAACTTGTCATAATGCCTCTTAGCGAGGGAGCCAATCAAAGACAGACATGTTCTCCTGGTGATTGACAGCACCAGGAGAACTTGACCGGCTTTGATTGGCTCCCTGCACATGCACAAGGGAGCAGCATAGAGAGCGTGGTACTGGCGGCGGCGGGAAGGAAAAACTGCTGCCTCCTGTAATGGTCAGGCCTGTCATCCCATCTTGAGCCATGAACTTGCTCTAGACTTGCTGGAGCCTACTTCAATCATCAGCTGCTGCCCTACTGTACCGGACCGGTAAGCCAGGTTAGTAACTGAGAGATCCCCTGGCCTGGCGTAAACTTTAAAAGAGTGACAGTGCATCTATGCAGCAGGGATTAAGTTAGTGAATGACTTTATTACTATTATTTGTGCACATTATTTTTTTTATAATATACCTTGATCATGACATATTATAATAAAAATAACGTGCACAAATAATAGTTATCTAATGATTTATAACGGTTTGGTACATTTTTTTTTTTATTTGTGCACATTACTTTTATTGTAATATGCCTGAGATTAGTCCTGATGACATTAAGGTTTATAATAATTAAAATAATGTTCACAGATATACAGTTGATTATCTATGTAACAGCTAGAAATCCAGGCTTACAACATACCAATGTCGCTTTGTGAAGAGCTGCTGCATCCACGGATACCAATATCACAGCGACCATACCCCCATCTTGCAGGGTAGAGCAGGTCTACTTAACTGCTTATACAAGATGGAGGAGACCCATGAGATATGATCAAACAAGCCTTGATCATAAGATGGACACTCAATTCAACACCCTTATTAAATCTGTAAGGGGTGGCCCTACGGTAACTGAAATCAAACAACCCGCTAACCAGAGATCGTGCACCGATTGCCCATTTGCTGATCAACTAGAAGCATTACAGGGTGCTGCACCTCAAACAGCGCAGTCAAGAGAAAGTCTGAACTTTAGTATAAGTCCCAGAAGATCCAACATAGAACCACCTTCAATTAATGCACCCTCACTAGGAAGCGCTAGTTTAATTTAGTTAATGCTCTCACTGCTATTGCTGTATAAAATGTTTATATTCCGAGGTTTTATGTATTTATACTTTATTGATGTTGGGATGTCAATTGTGTGTGTTTTTAACTTCAAATTAGAGCATCCGATATTTATATTATAGCCCATAGCTGACACTAATAACATGTCATAATGCCTCACACAGTGACATGTAGGGCACAAGTGCTTTATTATTATCAATATCCATATTTTTTTTCTAAAATATTTTTATTAAACAAGTTCAGCAATGCAATAAAATGTGGGTTCAATGTCATACAATCATAATAAATACAAAATGGTTATACAATAGTTGTGAAGCACATTATGTTACGTCCCACTAGCAAAGTAATATTAACAATTATTAGAGTATATGTATTCTTCCAAAATAAATTTGATAGAATAATAATCTTCCAATTGATGTAGTTAGAAATAATGGTGTTTCTCTAATGACAATGTTAATGTTAAGATATTTGTAGCCCAGTCATATACCAAGGGGATTAACTCTCTTGTCCATAGTCTAGGGATTAACTGTTTGGCAGAGTTTAGCATAATATATAGAAGTTTGGATCTAAGGTTACAGTTTAGTTTTGTATGTTTGTGGACTAGGTAAGTCAAGGGATCAAGGGAGATATCAGACTGAAGTGTTTTGTTTATTTCTCTGAGCATAAGAGACCAGTATTTGTAAATTTTAGGCATGTCCACCAAATGTGTAGTGTTGAACCTGTTTGGCCACACCCTCTCCAGCAGGTGGCAGATGTGTTTGGATAGATCTGGGCTAATCTTTGGGGTGTATAATACCATCTGCTAAGGAGTTTCATGTTGGCTTCCCTGAATATCATAGACGAGGCTGAGGAATTCATCTGGGCAATAACCTTAAGCCACTCTTTCTCAGTGAGTTTAGTATTTAATTCTTCTTCCAATTTCTGTGTATACGTATGTGGGGAAAGTGCGGGACTGATCTTGCAGAATTAGTTTGTATGAGATGGATAGATATCCTTTAATGATACCAGGCCTATAGCAAATATTCTCGAATGGGATCAGATGTCTATTAATTTTATACATTTCTGGATGTGACAATAGATGGCTTAATTGGTGATACTTATACCAATGGTTGAAGTGTGATATATTAAGCTTAAATATGTCTATCCTATGGCGTAATCTACCATTGTCAAGTACAGTGTGGTATGAGATTAAAGTGTGTATTGAGTGTGGTAAATCTAAAGCAGTATTATGCTCGCTGTTGAAAATTAGATTTGTGATAATTGGGGTTAATGGGGAGGGGTTCGAGGAGATTGTTGTTTTCTTTTTGAGTAAGCAGTTCCCACGGGAATAGGGCCCTCAATCCCTCCTGTATGTGTTTGTAAATTTTGTCCTGTATCTTACAAGTCTTGTATTGTTTTATTTAAATGAATTGTATCCATGGACAGCGCTGCAGAATATGTTGGCGCTTAATAAATAAAGTATAATAATAATAATAATAATAATAAGTGTTCCCATATTCTAAGTGTTTTAATGGTGAGGGTGGATGTGGTATGTATTGCTTTCTTCTGTGATAGGGAAGACCAGCAAATACTACCTAGGTTAATGGAGTTGGCTAATGTGCGTTCTAATGTTATCCATTCTTTATAATTTTCATTTCTGCTCCAGTTTACAATACATATATAAATGGGTAGCGATTTTATAATATGTAAGGTTGGGGACCCATAAACCTCCTCTGTCTTTGGGCATATACATGGTTTTCATCGATACTATAGTCATATGTTTGGACCATATTTACGCGTTTATGGAGTTTTGTAAGGATCATATATAATGTTTGGGTATGTGCATGGGCAAGGCCTGTAATAAATATAGGATTTTTGGAAGAACTATCATCTTGATTGCATTGATACGGCCTAATCAAGATATGGATTTGTGTTCCCATTTTTGGAGTTCTTGTTTAATATTTTGTAGTAGCGGTAAATAATTTAATGTGAATAACTTATCTTTATCATCTGTTATTTGGATCCCAAGGTATTTGATAGATGCAGATTGTAGTTTAAAGTGAAAGGTCTGTTGTATTTGTGTGATGAGTTGAGGGTTATTTAAGCTAAGAAATTCTGATTTGGATTTGTTGATTTAAAAAAATCAAACTTTGCTGTATCTTGAGAATTCAATTGAAAGGGCATGTAGTGAGTTTATTGGATTTGTGAGGGTAAGCATAACATTTTCAGCATAACATCGTCAGCATATAATGCCATTTTCTAATTAGTATTATTGATGGTGACACCTGAGATGTCTGGGTTTTGTCGTATATTTGCTGCTAGCGTTTCCATGGCCATTACAAATAGGATGGGTGAAAGAGGGCATCCCTGACGTGTTCCATTCAAAATTTTAATAGAGGATGATAGGGAATCATTTAAGTATATTTTAGCTGTGGGGGAGTGGTACAGAGCAAACATTTTCCCGAACAAAGGTAGACCAAATCCGAATTTGCACATTATGGCTTTTAAGAAGTCCCAGCTCAACCTGTCAAAGGCCTTCTCCGTGTTAATGGATAAAAATATTGCTTGTACTTTTTTTTGGGAGGCATAATCCAAAAGATTAACTATTTTTATGGTGTTATCTCTATCTTCACGGTTTGGTGTGAAGCCTGCCTGATTGGTATGAATTAATATTAGGAGTACTTAATATGGATTGCTAGTATTTTTGCAAATATTTAACACCTACATTGAGAAGGAATATGGGTCTAAAATTAGATTGGGTGGTAGGGGATTTTCCAGGCTTAGGTATAACAGTTATATGGGCTTCCACCATGTTTTGGGGAAAGGGGTTATCATTACTCACTTTATTGAAGAGCGTTAGAAGAAAGGGGGCTAAAATATCTTTGACAACTTGATAATCGCGTACTGAAAAGTCATCCGGGCCTGGGCTTTTACCTGTATTAAAATCTTTTATGGCCTGAGTCAATTCCGTAATTGATATCAGGGAATCTAGCTCCTTCATTTGCTCTTCGGTTAAAGTAGAAAGTTTGGTGTTTTCTATGTATTTGGATATGTTTGACTCAATGTCTATTTGGTGCTCCGGGGTGGTGAGATTGTAGAGTTTATAATAATATTACCTAAACTCTTTTGCAATTGCTGGGGTAGTGAGTATTTTTTGTTTATTGGGGCTGTGCAGTTCATGTAGGATTTTAACTTTTTAGATTTTAAATATCTGGCCATCATTTTCCCTGCTTTATTTCCTTCATAGAAGAATCTTTGTTTGCACTTTTGGGTTATTGTCTGTTGTTCTTGGGCTAGTAATTCTTTTAGTTTGTATCTACATGTCTGTAGGCTTTTTAGGACATTAGGGTCGGAGAGTTTCCTTTTGTGTTGTAGTTCCAAATTTAAAAGTTGTTTGGTGAGATCTAAATAATGATATCTTGATATTTTTTGTTTTTGGGCTGTGTGTTGTATGAATTCTCCTCTCATATAACATTTGTGTGTTTCCCTCAAGATAAAATTATCTACATCTGGGGTGTTATTAATTTTAAAAAATTCCTTAAGTGACTTGATTAATTTTTCTCTCAATTCCTCAGATTGCAATAGTCGAGTCTCTACTGGAACGCTGAATGATCTGACCATGAGGTTGGTTTTATTAGGGAACTTGTTAAATATGTTAGGCCCGCTTGATTAGTGAAAAAATAGTCTAACCGGCTATGTGTCTTAAAGGGTGCTGAGAAGAAGGTATAGTTCCGCTTGTCCTCATTGAAATAATTTCAAGTGTCATAGAGGTTATGTTCTTTTAACATTTTTCAGAGAAGGCGTGCTGTTTTTAGGGAGACTCTTGATTTGGGGTTGGAACTATCCATTAAAGGCTGGATTGGAAAATGAAAGTCCCCTCCTAGTATTATAATAGTATTATAATTCCTCTAGAGAAATCTAAGATTTTTTGGAATAGCATTCAGAAAAAGGGTATGTGCTTAACATTTGGTGCATCTATATTGATGAGTGTCACTGGTGTGCCATATAGTAGGCCAAAAATGCCCAAGAATTTTCCATTTTTATCTTTGGATGTTTGAATATGTTGGAATGCTATATATATATATATATATATATATATATATATATATATATATATATATATATTTATATCTTTTTTTGTGTGAAGATGAGTTATGATGATGCTGTGTGTAGTGTGAACCCATATATTTGGGTTATTTGTGTTTCTGAAAGTGTGTCTCCTGAGTCCTGCACGAAGAGGATATCTGCTCACCGTTTATACATGTCTAATAGTGCCATAGAGCATTTTTGGGGGGAGTTAAATCCCTTGACATTTTGGAAAATAATGCGTAGGTTATTTGCCCTAATATCTATTGTCTGAGGGAGTGTTTGTTAAGTTTTGTGGGTTTGAATTTTGCCTACAGCTGTGAATAATACAGAAGACATTAAACCCATATTGACCTGTCTAGGACTGCAACATATATGATGGTACCCATAACAAAAAAACATAGGTGTCCGAAACTTCACATAACAAGTTTTAACCATAGTTTTTAAGTAACAATAACATATAGAATAAACATAAGTGCACAATGTGCAAACATTTTCTCTTTACAATAAGAGGGATACGGGATAAAGGGAGAATGAGGGGTGGTGTGCTGAGTGACCTTTTTATAAAAAGATGAGGCAAAGAATTGAGGTGTTTCAAAACCATCAGCATCTAATAATAGTGCCAAACAGAAGTATATGAACATGTAGCTAATATTAAGATATCTTAAGCTAAGTGTCATTATTCTTTAAGTTGTATTTTTTTTTTTTTTAAATAATTTTTTTATTGAAGTTAAAGCATATATCGTCTAAACAAAGACTCGCCGTAAGGCAAAAGTTACAACAGAGAGAATAATACATTGTCTGTACAAGAGCATTATTGAGAAAGCAATATGTACATACAGCAAGGAAAAATACATTTCAAGTCTGGTTATGAAGATAGACAATATCTTTGGCGAGATAAAATAGAACTTCTTTTTATATTATCAGCTTATGAACTCCACATTCTAGTAAACTATTTCCTAAGACCAAAATATCAGCCTGTGGAGGTTTAACATAAGTATCAGCCACTCTTGGGCCGAGATATATAAGGGGGGGGGGATATTCAGCGGGTAAGCACCGCTATATGTATAGGAAAAGGGGTGGGAGGACGGAGCAATATTTAAGTGTAAGTAGCATAGGGTAGATGTGAGTTACATATCATCTGATGATATGGGTGTTCTCATAGAGTATGTATATTGAGTGGCTTTTCATCGATGCTGCTAAGGGCTTTGCTGTATAAATATAGTTAGGTTATGTAGCCCTGGGGCTTAATTGGGAATACACTCATCTTTAATGAAACTAGTGTAATATCTAATTCTGGAATTATCAAGAATAACAAATGTGGTGGTATGCTCATAAGTCATGTAACTAGAAAATTTGACTGCTAAGCTAACTCATGTAATGTGATAGTTGTGCAATATCCTAAGCAGGAGCTGGTACATATTATATGCAGTAAAATTATGGGGGAATATTTTCATGCATACTGTTACCTAATAGCATATAACATATAAATTTCAGTAGTACAATACATTTATAGCTCTCATTAAGCGCAATCTAGTTGGCTCATATGAATGTCCCTCAACTGGAGGTTGTAAAAAAAAAAAAAACTTGAACAGAGTACATTAAAAAGCTGCTATATGATATGTGGGGCAGCAAAATTCTACAAAGGGGATAAGGGAAAACAGGGCTAAAGATGGCTAGGAAGGGTTTATGCACTGCCAGAGTATATTAAATATATGTGATGTAACAACGGCAGTTAGTGTAAACATGTCACAGGTATGTAACAGTAGTCTGTGACAAGGAGGTATAAGAAAGACTCCTAGGTCTATATTGTAGGACACTTTCCCAACAAAATAGCTTCTAAGCTACAGATTGTTATATTGAACATTTCCCAGCTTGTGTAAAATAATAGAATGTGTGAGCATAGAGGCTCTAGAGAGACAGAAGATGCTAATATGTCAGATTGGCTATCGTCGTAAAAAATGTAGAGATTGATCCTTAAGGGAGCATATGTTTTGTATACTCACAGTGACAAGTTAAGTCACAGCAATGACTAGTGAAAGATAAGAAGAACTGCAGGAGGGAGCTGTGTGGGCGCACTAAAACAGTGATAGGGCATATACCTTAACCAAATACAGAGGTCTAAAATAGCATTTCATGTATTGTAAAGGTCTGTGAGGAGAAAATATACATCTATCTCTATATACATCAGTCTTTCAAAGCCTATGACCCTTGTAGTTATCTACTAATAACAGGTAGAAAGTCACAGTTGGTATTGTCCCATATATTTGTAGGCTAGAGCAAATCATCAAAATGTGAGGCTCCTATTCTTAAAAGACAGTGTGAATATTGTAGGTATATCCATCTAGCGTATAGTTAATAATCTCCAGGGATTTTCATTAGTGGAGGAATACATGAGCTAACATTGAGCTAAAGCAAAGACATAACTGGGATGAGCAGGTCTAAAACCATTGTGACTAGATTCTTTGTGGCTTACCGTTATATTAACCGCTATTTATTGTTGGGGAGGATAAGATAAAATCTCTGAGTAGGAGAAGCAATCTGCTTTTCACTCTGGCTCATTCAGATAAACATATATTTAAATATAAAATGAGGCTTAAGTGGACTGCAATGCGTGCACAAGAACATTTCAATAATCAGTGCAGAAAACTTGTCGCAGGCTTGTAATAGATCTGGTGAAAGAAACTAGTCTGAACAGGTGTAGGTGTACATCAGGTTTAAGCCATGTGCTATAAGAAAACTCATAACTAAAGATAAACATTTTGAATGTATAGTGCAACATAAGAAGCACCTAGGCACTGTAACACCATGCAAATCACAGTCCTTCAGGTCTGCTGCATATACCTGAGACACAAGAAACTAAACATTACATTAATGTCCTAGTATTAGTATAGTATAGTCTGAATCTCACATTAATCTCCGCTAGAGATTATCTTTATGTACTGGGGTGGCTAAACAAGTACAAACTAGCAGGCAGTCTATTCCATTTCTGGGCCGGTATTGCGTGGAATCAAAATTCATCCCCCAGGGTCCCACAACAGTAATCTTTCAATGAGCCTTAAACAGAGCCATCTTCTCCAGTCAAGTCCAGTGACTTTCTTTGCTTGGCTGGAATTGTGCAGTTGCGATGTGAGATTGTCCAGCAAGCAGAGCACAGCATAATGTAAGCTAGCCAAAGTGTCAGCTAGCTCAGGAGACAGGGATGTAATACCTTCAGGCATGTGTTCAGAGCTGACAGTATGGGCTATTAGAGAAGCGGCAGTCACCCTCATTGACTCCACTCTCTCCCTAGCCATATATCTTTCCGGTCCTCACCCTCAATGCTCGAAATAATAAACAGGCTCCTCAGTTCCCTGGGCTTACCGCTATTCCCAAGCTGCAGCGGTCGTAATCTATGGCGATTTCCGGACAGACATGGGCTCTATTTGTTAGACAATGTTCCAGGGAGGTAGTATGAAGACTTATCTGACTCGGTGGCACTCCCGGTAGCTCGCTGGTAACTGGATTGAGGTCATAATATACAGCATCCTTACATATAGCCGTTAGCTCCACAAATCCAGCATCCATCTTGCGTCCAAGCTCTTCTAGCAGCGACCGCAAAGAAGCGTGGGATTCCTCCATAGCGGGCTAAGTAGGCAGGTAGTGGGATAGTTCTAAAACGGTTGCTCTGTTCAGGCAGTCAGAAGATGTGCTAGTGAACAGGGAGTTGCAGAGTCTACCATCCACTCTGATCTCTCTCTTGCGCTTCTTGTAAAAATTTCCTCTGGGCCTTCTAACGCCGCTTCTAAGATGGCGCCCGTCTCTCCTCCAGCCCGATAGCAGTGGTCTAAAAAGCAATTTTCCACTAGTTGTCAGCAAAATTTATCTCATTTACTGTCCCCCTTTTGTTCTCTACATCTTGTCTGATGACTGTGGTCAAATCTAAGTCATATTATGGCTTATGTTAATACCTTGTACCCTGTAATTATGCAGAGCTTTAGTTATTTGCGACTGCTCCGTTCTGGGCTTGCTCCGCCCCCTAAGTTGTATTTTAATCTTAAATTCTATCATAACTTTAAGTCTTGTAAATATTAAAGGATACTTATATTCCGGAGTTCTCTGAGTCTGAAGCTGAGTCCTCCTCAGAGTCAACTTGGTTTGTGGTTGTAATTTTTCTCCTTGCTTTTAGTGCAGCAGCAGGGTTGGGTGCTAATTTTCCCTTTTTCTGCACGGAGGCTATTTCCCAAGGTCCTTCTTGTTTCCCTCTTTGGTGCTTTTTTCCACTTTGTTCAAATGTAGGGTGTAGTATGGGTATACTCGGTGGATCCAGGCCTAGCATCTTGCAGAATTGCTCCACTTCAGTAGGGCCAGAACAAAAGATCCTTCTGTCATTGTGGATTACAAGGATAGTTGTTAAGTCTTTGCGTATTATATCGCCTTGATCTTCTAGGGCTTCTACCCTGAATCCCAAGGTGTGTATATCTTGCTTGAGTTCCTGCAGTTCTTCTCTCATACAGGTTATGGCAATTTTAGCAAGGTCTTGTGTAGACGCCAATGAAGACAAAATATGCATAGGGATCTGAGTCTGGTCTGCCACAACTGTTTCATTAGGGCTCTGAGGGGAATCAGTTGATGATGGTGGGATACTCGTTGTGCCTGCATTTTTCTGTATTTTCTGTTCTGCAGCATTGAAAAATAGAGCTTACCAATTGCCCTTTGGTAGAGGGAGTGCATGTGTTTTTTACAGGTTTGATGCCCTTTTATGTATCCATCTTTGATTAGTCAAGTTTACCGTTCCTCCGGCAATAGGAAATTTGGACTCTTTATAGTAAAGATATATGTAAGAGTTGTAGTATCTGCTGCTTTTAGGTACAGGTATTTGTGTCATAGGAGCAGCGCTACAGCATAGCTTATCCTCTAATGAGGGAAATACAAGAGGCCTAATCAGGGATTAGTGTTTACTCACTGCATAGGTGTGTTGTCCTTGTCATATCAGGTTGGACTAAGCAACGCAGCATTTGTGTGATTTTTCATCTGCTCCTTTTTGGAGGTCAGTGGTGTGTGATGTCAGTCGTAGTTGTGTGTTTACCCTGATGGTGCTGGCTCCGGATTTCTTTACACTTGCGATCTGTAGTTTACGGTTACTCCAGCAGTTTCTGTGTTGTTGCATCATCGTGGCCCTGCAATATGGCAGCCGCTATCCTCCGATCAAGTCTGATTCGCAATGCGGTTTGTTACGGGACTAGTGCAGCTCAGGTGGTAACATTGGAGTCTCGAAGGTATCCGGATTGTGTTTTAGGTGGTTAGCGTAGTTGATGCCTCATTTAGACCGCTCAGGTCTCGTTTTCTCCGTTCCCTGTAACAGAGCTCAGGGCTTAAGCAGCCATCTTAGCTGCGGCCGGCTCCACCCCTCCTCTATCAATATCCATATTTATCTTAATGTAAGCTAGTTATCTAAACACACATACTTCTACTTACTCCTTTACTAATGACTCAAAATATAGATCCTCGTTTGCCATCCCACAGGATACTTTTGCATTCTGAGCCCAAACTTCATTCATATAAAGAGGCTAGTCCCTCAATATTCCCTTCTCATAGACACAGAACTCCTCCTCCATCTCAACTTTCTATTTTTTATCCTAAACTGGTCAGGTTCCATATCATTAGAGTACTCCTACCATCATAATTGAGCAGTAACCCATTAACAATTGTTTTAGCTCATAAGTGGCTCCATTTCATTAGAGTTGTATATATTAGAAAAATAGAGATTCCATTTTAAAGTGGTCAACATAGTAGCTATCAGTGTGCTCCTTTCTGGACTCACTGGAAACTTAATCTGATTCTTTGGGGTTAAATTATTATTATTTTATTAAAGGATTGTGCTATCATCTCCCCTTTCTAATTACACAAAATATTAGTGTTTATTTGTCCAGCAGCGCCACCTGCTGGGTGTAGTTTACACAATAAAATAATAATTTATAACCCCAAAGAATCAGATTGAGTTCACACTGGAAGGCTCAGTATTGTGTAATTTCATTTTTAAGGAATTAGTGACAAAAATACCACTTATATGAGATTATTCATTGTTATAGTTTTATACTTTAACTAAGAAATGAAGAGAACTACAATTGGAATTTGTATACGTCATGGGAGCTAGGCCGTTGCTGATTGGTGGAATTACGATCCTCATATTTGCTGTTTATTTGCGGTTTTGTTTGCACTTTTATGTTAATTCTTTTGCTGATTTTCATGCCAGATTGGAGTGAGATTGCCCCTCTCTATTGACTATACAGGGTTCCATGCCTAAATTGTATTATTTATTTTTGTTATATTGTTATACACTTGATTCACTGTATGTATTGATAGCTTTCTATTAT
Organism: Bombina bombina; assembly: GCF_027579735.1. Classification (NCBI taxonomy): domain Eukaryota; kingdom Metazoa; phylum Chordata; class Amphibia; order Anura; family Bombinatoridae; genus Bombina; species Bombina bombina. Next base: position 1,380,013,833 of record NC_069500.1, read on the forward strand.
TGATTGCCATTGGTCACTATGAAGGGTGTGTTTTGTATCTTTGGCCGTGATTGGTCAAACACTAGGGGAGGGTAATTTGGAGCCTATTTAAGGCCTGTATTTTCACATTGTTAATTGGTCAGAGGAAGGGACTGTTGCTGTCCCGAAACGTCACTATTTTGCATTAAATTTTTGTCACAGTTGGAACAAGTTCAGTGAGTGCTTCTTTGCTACATTTTACTATTATCCTCATAGCACCCTGACAAGCTGCAAGAGTTGGTGAGAGTGCACTTACACCAATCTTTGGATATATATATATATATATATACACACACACACACACATATATACAGTATACACACACACACACACACACATATATACAGTATACACACACACACACACATATATACAGTATACACACACACACACACATATATATATATACACACACACACACACATATATACAGTATACACACACACACACACACACATATATACAGTATACACACACACACATATATACAGTATACACACACACACATATATACAGTATACACACACACACACATATATACAGTATACACACACACACACACATATATACAGTATACACACACACACACACACACATATATACAGTATACACACACACACACACACACATATATACAGTATACACACACACACACATATATACAGTATACACACACACACACACACACACATATATACAGTATACACACACACACATATATACAGTATATACACACACACACACACATATATACAGTATACACACACACACATATATACAGTATACACACACACACACACACACTCATATATATATATATACACACACACACACACATATATACAGTATACACACACACACACACACACATATATACAGTATACACACACACACACACATATATACAGTATACACACACACACACACTATTGAGCCCTTCCTAGTCCAATACCTTGAAACATGCAATATTTTAAATAATTTTTAACATGTTTTTATTTTTTTTATAAATACTTGAAATTATTATTTTTATATAGTTAGAAGCATATAATTAAAAAAAAATCAGATAGAAGAAAATGTTCTTTTTATTTTAAACATACATTTATATACATTTGTGAAGAACATAGGAATGTAAAGTATTCCCAACACACCTTTGGCTTTAGCGCATTTGCTCTAGCGCACTGTCAGGCTAATGTGCTACCTTTTTACTTTCAACTGGCGCTAATCTGGTCAAGAACATTTTTTACTTTCTGTGCAGTTAGCGCTTAACCCTGAGTGCTAAGTACTTTACTTTCCCACCTGGGTGCTAAGGTTTTCTTAAAGGGTTTTTTATTTAATATTTTTACAAATATTTTTTTTTTTACTTTTTTTTTAGTTATTTCAAATCCCCAAGACTTACACCGTTGGAAAGGTTAGGCGATTACCTTTCCAACGGTGGGTCTTGGGTGTCTGTAGCTGCTTAGATGCCTGAGATACATGAGATACAATGTTAAATAAAGTTGCACAGTGACGTCATCACGTTTGCCTTTTATTATGCAGCACTGATCGCAGGGGTAGGAGCGGGTGGGAGCCCCCAGATCTCCCTCAAGTTGGGAGAGTGCTAGTGACGGCTCTAAGCCGTCATTAGCACTCAAGGGGTTAAGCGGAAAAAAATATTAGCACACCACTTATAATCTTGTCCTTTGTTGTGGGTTTCTCACTAAAAAAGTACCAACAGTGAGCACATGGGTGGAAATAGCTCAGCACTTAAAGGGTTAATTAGTTCACCTCTAATTACACATTTCTCAGCCTTCTATACAATATGAGGGTCGATGTCTTATTTTCCATTGATTGAAATATTATTTTATCTGGACTTTTGTAAGCTCATTAAATGGGCATGAAACCCACAATTATTCTTTTATTATTCAAATAGAGAATACAATTTTAAAAAGTTTCTAATTTACTTCTATGATCAAATTTTCTGCATTCTCATGTTATTCTTTGTTGAGATACCTAGGTAGGTAGCATGCAGTACCAGTAGCGTAGTGTGGGGGGCCACAGGGGCGGTTGCCCCAGGCGCATAATCCTTAGGGGCGCAAAATTTCAAAAGAAATTTGTGCCCCTAAAGAATTTTATTATAAAAATCGCAGGTGGGGGTTGCTTGTGAGGTAGTCACCTGCCAATTCATAAGGTGCGCTACCAAATGTATCACGGGGTATGGGGGGATCTGTGCAGGCTGGTAAGCTGAAAGAGCCATCTCCTTATCATTAAGTGCGTTCCACCACCGCTCTCACTGTCTCACATGCAGCGCCAGGGGCCGGTGATCAGCATCAGCTCATTGCTTCTAGCAAGCATCAGCTGACAGCCAATTGCGGGCTGGAAACCTCCACTCTGTGATGATTGATGGCTATTAACGCTGCATGTAAGATCAGGACCGTCTTTAACACAGGGCAAAAGGGGCAGCTGCCCAGGGCCCAGTCTCTGTTAAAGGGGCCCAAGAGTCCTTAAAAAAAAAAAAATTTTTTTTTTTTTTTTTATGGTTCATACCCGACTGTTGATGTGACATGGGGAACACACACATTCAGTCCTAATACTGTCAGTCAAAAGTACTCTGCTTATATATATATATATATATATATATTTTGTTTAAAAAAAACTGTGCCAGACCGTGCCAGTGTCATGTGACATGCCAAGCTATTGCCATGTGCTGTTTTAGATGTGCACTGTGCAGCACTGAATGCAAAGCCCTAAATCGGCATCCAGCCATTCCCACTGCATCAGAAAAGGTCCTACTGGGGTTACCACTGTTACCAGGTAACTGCTCTGGTGGTGGCGATTGTTTCTGGGTAGGGCTGACTGTAGGCGCATGCAGCAGAAAGCTGGAGCGGCAGGCACGTGAGGATTTGAGCATCTGTGCAGTTGCATACACTGCTCTCTTCAGTCTTGAGGCTGTGTGACTCATCTCACACTGTATCCATGCAGCCTTGGACAGACAGCATCCATTCTGCTGGTCCCCTTAGCCCTGCTTTTTCTTCTATGGCCCTAAGATCAACTAACTGAAGTTTGTTAGGGGAACAGTGCTTTGTAGAAAGGTGTCAGTGGGAAGAATAAGTGAGTGCACACACGCCCCTCCCCATGCAGCATTGTCTAGTGCAGGGTGAGAGGGAACTTGTTCCTAGCAAAGAAGTGACATGTGCTGCTGTGGCTGATGTATAGTGTCATGCTGATACTTCACACATTAATGTAAGGTTTATTTTTTATAGTTTTTAATTTCTCTCTGTCTCAGATTTTACAGCTTCCCATAGTAGTTCTGCTGTTCTAGTCAGTAAACTTATATTTGTCTGCACCTCCATGCTTCCTCCTCAGTCTTTACCTTGCTTTGCTCCTGTTGGCTGCCCTAAATCTCTTTAACCAGCTAACCTCACACCAGAATCACATTGAAAAGAATATTAAATGAATCCACAGTGGAGGAATTTATATATTTATTTACTTATTAGTACTGCTTAGGTCCAGATTCACATATTGCAATTTATTTCATTTTTTTAAAATGATTAGCCCAGCAGTGGATGATCCACGGCTGGGCTAATAATTAAAAAATAAAAAACATAATTGATTTAGTTGTTTTTTGGGATGTTGTGGTGGAGAGCGAAATTGCATGGGGTGGGGGGGGGGGCAAGAAAAATTTTGCCCAGGGTACAGTCAATATTAAAGACGGCCCTGTGTAAGATGTTTCCATGCAGCGTTAAGCCAAATTGGAAACACGCCCCCCTTTCCATGCACCCAATCAGCTGGCTGTGCTGTACAGTTTAGCTTGCAACCAATGGCACAGTTTAGCTTCAGAAAAACAGTTCAAAATCCAGCACTTCAACCCTTGGATGTGAGCATACTGCTAAGGGATTACTGCAAAAATCCCACAAGTAATGAAGCACAAAAATTGCAGCAGCACCACTTTTCCTCTTTCAAAGAATCTCTTTATTTCCACATCATGGGAGCAGCTTCAACAAGAACAATGTTTCAGGTTATACACCCTTAGTCATGTTCATACAATGTTTGCCTAACCTAATCACCTAATACCTACAGACAGGTAAAACCACACCTATTTACTTAACATTCTACTTATACATAACTTCTTAATTCTACTGACCTCTAGTGGTCTAAACCTATATCAATACAACATTTTTTAATTTTTATTAGTTAGTTTTTAAAAAAAAACATCAACACAGATGTTGTAAGCAAGAATATTATTCACAGAATACAAAAGATAGTGTTAAGGAAAAACTTAAATAAACTTTATACAACTTACTAGTTTTTATAAAAATACACTTAAGTCCAATTCCCTATTCATTCCATTGGGGGCTAATGCATCTAATTTATTTATCCAAAAGGCCTCACATTTTTTAAGAAGCAATTCTCTGTTGCCACCTCGCCTAGGACTTTGTATATGATCTATTATCTGGAATCTCAATTGCATAATAGTATGGCCTTTACTCAAAAAGGGATGTGCAACTGGGGCATTCATATCCTTTGTTCTAATGTTGGATTTGTGCTGAACAATTCTATCCCTGGCCCTCTGTGTAGTCTCTCCAATATAAATTAACCCACACGGGCACTTAATCAGATAAATCACAAAGTTTGCATTGCAATTATAATATCCCTTAATCCTGAATGTCTGTCCTGTAAGGGGATGGATAAAAAAAAAAAATCTCCTTTTATCATATTGTTGCAACTAGAACAATTCAGACAGGGGAAACAACCATTATTTTCTGAAGTAATGAATCCTAGTCTAGATTTCTTTTTAGTACCAACATCTGCTTTAATGATTTTATCCTTTAAACTAGGGAGTCTTGTATAGGCTGGCATAGGGGGTTGCCGGAATGCCAAGACCTCTGGGTTGCATTTCCTTAGGACATGCCAGTGCTTCCTCACAATTATTTGTATTTCTGTACTGCAGGTACTGAACTCTGTAACAAACACCATCCTGTCAGGGTCCTTTCTCTTTTGGGGATTCTCATTATTGACTTTTCCCTTTGGTGATTGTAACACTTTATCAATGGCCTCTTGAATCATATTGTAAGGATAACCTCGCTCCACAAACCTAGACCCCCATTTCTTTTAACCTCTTTAATGCCAGAGTTTCATCCTTAACAATACGCTTAACTCTAAGCATCTGACTATAGGGTAATGATCTCACAAGAGCAGGTGCATGAGCACTAGTGAAATGTAGAAGACTATTCCTGTCCGTATCCTTCCTATATAGATCTGTTTTTAACAAAGGACCATCTTTATATAATTTAGTGTCAAGGAAATTAATGGATTCCTCACTCCAAGATATTGTAAATTTAATACACCTTGATGCTGAATTCAAATCCAACACAAACTGCTGAAGGGAGCCAACGTCGCCCCACCAAATGCCAAATATATTGTCTATGTAACGCCACCAGGTGGCGCCACACAGAAGAAAAAGCTTATTTTCATAAACAAATTTTTCTTCGAATATACTCATAACAATATTGGCATAGGTAGGGGCGATGTTGGACCCCATAGCTGTACCCTGTTTTTGTACAGAATAGGAATCTTTAAAAAGAAAATAGTTACAATACAGTATAATTTCCATCAACTCAACTATAAATTGTTGTTGAAAAATTGTAAATCTATTGCTCCTTGCTATAACGTATTTAATAGCATCTAGTCCACTAGTGTGGGGTAGAGAAGTGTAAAGGCTCACGATATCCAAAGTATACAAAATGCATTTATCCATATTACCAGACAAACCCTCAATCTTTGTCAAAAAATCATTAGTATCTTTAATAAATGACATAGCTTGAGCTACAAATGGTCTCAAGAGTTTGTCTAGGTATATTGATATATTCGTAAAAATAGAGTCAGTACCCGCCACTATAGGGCGTCCTGGTGGGGCCCCCAAATTTTTGTGGACTTTCGGGAGTGTATAATACACTGGAATAATAAACTCCTCCTTAATAAGGAAATTCCTAGTCTCACTATCAATAATCCCATTCTGGAAAGCTCTCTGTACACATTTTTTTATGTCACTCAAAATTCTAGAAGAGGGATCAATTGTTAAAGGCATATATACATCAGTTTTAGATAATTGACCTTGAATTTCATTGATATAATATCCCCTATCTATCCCCTATCTAAAATCACTGTAGCTCTGCCCTTGTTGGCCTGTTTGTAAATTAACTCTTTATTCTCGCATAAAGCTTTTAGGGCTTGGTTGTCTTTCTTAGACATATTAGATATAAACTGTTTCTTCTTTTTACATTGCTGTTTCTTTAAAACATCTATATCATATCTCACCAACCTCATAAAAATATCAATGCTAGAATCATAGGAAACTGGAACAAATGCACTTTTATTTCTTAAACCCAAGTTCTTAATAGCGAGTTCATTTATCCTATCAGCCTCAGGTTTCCTTTGCATACCCATATCACAGTCAGTATTGGAAAAGAATGATTTTAATTTCAGGCTTCTATTAAACTTGTAAAGATCCAATACCTTACACTGATCATCTGTGAGATGAGTGCCAGAGATATCAATGACTAACGTAGCCTGACTGTGCTCCTTGCTGGACTCACTGGAAACTTAATCTGATTCTTTGGGGTTAAATTATTATTATTTTATTTATTAAAGGATTGTGCTATCGTCTCCCCTTTCTAATTACACAAAATATTAGTGTTTATTTGTCCAGCAGCGCCACCTGCTGGGTGTAGTTTACACGATAAAATAATAATAATTTATAACACATGTACATACCAAAAAAGATATGCGCATATGTGAATATATGTGGCTAAAATGGTGTGAAAAAACGATTATATAACACTACAAGAAGTGTTAATATAAAGTGCTACAATGTAAGATGCAACAATAAAAGGTGCAACAGGTAGTGAATATGATGTACAATTGTGTATAGATAGCTCTAATCTGTGTGAGGAGTAGTAACTCTGCTAAATTAGAATGGTCAAGGTAACGGTATAAATAATAGGTCAAATTCATTCACATTAGAGTCTTTATTAGAAAATGTCAAAGAAAAGAAAAAAATTCAGGCATGTAACTAGCTTGAGCCAAGGTTAAAAACACTTAAACCAAGGTGAATTGTAAACCTCCCATATTGGTTATTTAAATCTTAGTAGATAAAGTTAAAGTATAGGAGCCAGCAGAAGAAAAAATCAATATCGGCTAATCCCTTACAATCCGAGGGCTATTATTAAATTATCTTTACAATTTTAAGCTAACTGCTGGCTAAAATTTATAAGTAAATTAGTAGGGAATAATTTTTACAACATTGGTAAGCTGATTAAAATAAGGAGAGACAAAGCATCTCCAAAGGACCCCTGATGTGCGTGAGTCCATTTGACACCCCTCACAATGTAATTGGAACAACATGCCTTAAAGTTTCTATATTATTGGCTGCTCATCTATGTCATTCAGAATGAACGGCCAATTGTAAGTATCTACAATTCATGATGTTTAAGGTCAGCATCAGTGTCATGAAGAGGCGTATTAATTTTGAATGACATGTCACAGATTCACCCCATTGGATGATCGTGTTTACATTCTGGCACTAACTCCTTAAATGATAATGAATAAATACTTTGTTGCATTAATAAATTGTCATCAAATTATTACACTTTACCTTGACACACAACTTCTTTACTTTTAATGACAGATACTATTTACAAATCCAAGGTACCACAATGGATACGGCATGCGCATCAATGTATGCCAATTTATTCTTGGGGCACTGGGAACTCTTTTGTGTATTCTCAGAGGAGATGAAACAGTATACTGACCACATCCCATTGTGGTTAAGGTATATCGATGACGTCCTATTTATCTGGGAAGGAACATCTAATGAACTTGATTATTTCATGATGAAATGAAATGATAATAATAAGAACATCAAATTAACTTCTTCAGCTGATTAAAATGAAATATGTTTCTTGGACTTAACCATATTTAAGAATGATAAGGGATTTATCAATACAACCATCTACCGCAAAGAAACGGCTACTAATACACTTTTACACAAATCCAGTGCACATCCACCATGTACCCTGAAGGCCATCCCATATGGGGAATTCCTACGCCTGCGACGCAATTGCTCGAGTGTTGCAATATATCTGGCAGAAAGCAATGCACTAATACACAGATTAATTGCAAGAGGGTACAGTAGGAAATCTGTCAAAAGAGACCTATTACTTGTTCCTAAGGATATAGCTTCAAATGAATCATATCCAAGATTAATAACTACTTATAATCCACAAATGTCACAAGTGACTAAAATCATTAATGATCATTGGGGAATATTGCAGAATGATCCAATCTTAAACTTTGCAATAGGTAATAAAATCTCTATAGGATATAGGACACCTACCAGTCTAAGAGATAGACTAGTATCTAGCCATTTCGTAAGGTCTGTCAAGAAAAAGGATATTGATCCAGGGATGTATCCCTGTGGTGCATGTTCTGCATGTAAGTATGTTTTGAAAATCAAAACTGTTACTGAAAGAACAGGTAAAAAGTACACTCTGACATCACACTTTTCATGTAAAACTATAGGAGTTGTATATGCACTTTTTTGCTCATGCAAAATGACTTATGTTGGGATGACCACACGCAAAGTGAGGGTGCGTATCCTTAGGTTTACAATATATAGTCATCCAAAATGTATCCCTTGGGATAAGAGGTGGATTTATTTATTAAATTGAGTGATACCCAATGGCATGAATGACTTTAACAATTTTTATGTATATTTATATAATTTATATACACAGTATACAATATGGGTTACTTTCTTCACTTATATTTCTATGGCCTAATTACACTTATTTTTCACTAATCGGATACTTATTCAGACTATGAAACTATATTATCCCTTGATTTATTGTGTAGTTCACACCAAATTATATTGCACTATATTAATTCAGCACTTTATATTTATTATATTTATTATTTTTTATTTCTCTTGTAAAGGTGTATCCAGTCCACGGGTTCATCCATTAATTGTGGGATATTCTCCTTCCAACAGGAAGCTGCAAGAGGACACCCACAGCAGAGCTGTCTATATAGCTCCTCCCCTAACTGCCATCCCCAGTCATTCTCTTGCCTCTCTCAACAAGAATGTAAGTATCAAGAGAGATGTGGTGACTTAGTGTAGTTTTTACCTTCAATCAAAAGTTTGTTATTTTTAAACGGTACCGGCGTTGTACTGTTTTTACTCTCAGGCAGAAATTGGAAGAAGACTTCTGCCTGGAGGTTTGATGATCTTAGCAGTTTGTAACTAAGGTCCATTGCTGTTCTCACACATAACTGAAGAGTATGGAAAAAAAACTTCAGTTGGGGGGACGGTCTGCAGATTGCCTGCTTTGAGGTATGTTCAGTATATTTTTTTCTAGAGAGATGATAAGGTCTAGAAAATGCTGACAATGCCTGGTATATTTAAGGTAAGCCTGATACAGTGATTTAACAACAACTGGGATCATGCTTGCAAAAAGGGATAATATTCATGTTAAAACCTATATTACTTAGTGTAAAAACGTTTGCATGATTTATAAATAAAAACGTTTTTTCTCTGAGGGTGATAAATCTTTATTTGGGGCCTAATTTCCACATGGCTTGTTAGATTACTCATAGGAGTACTTTTTTAAGGCCCTCTGACTTTGAGTGCATGGTGGGAGGGGCCTATTTTCGTTTTCAGTCTGAGACATCCAGCTTCCCTGAAGGAGTCCTCTGGCTTATAGGACCTCTATAGAGGGTTTTGTTCCTGCAAAAATCGTTTTTAAGGGCAGGTAGGAGCCACAGCAGGGCTGTGGCAGTGTGTTTGACAGGTTTTAAGTTTTTCTAATTCGTTTTTGGGCCTGAGGGGTTAATCATCCATTTGCAAGTGGGTGCAATGCTGCTTTAGTCCCTTATACACACAGTAAAAATTTCGTAGAGTTTACTACTTTTTTTCACTGTTTTGCAGTTTATGTGGTAGTTTTTTTCTCTTAAAGGCACAGTACCGTTTTTTATTATTGCTTTTTTCACATTTATTAAAGTGTTTTCCAAGCTTGCTGGTCTCATTACTAGTCTGTTAAACATGTCTGACATAGAGGAAACTCCTTGTTCATTATGTTTAGAAGCCATTGTGGAACCCCCTCTTAGAATGTGTACCAAATGCACTGACCTTTCTATAAGTTATAAAGACCATATTATGGCTTTTAAAGATTTATCACCTGAGGTTTCTGAGACTGACAAAAGGGAGGTTATGCCATCTAGCTCTCCCCACGTGTCAGAACCTATAACTCCCGCTCAAGGGACGCCAAGTACATCTAGCGCGTCCAATGCGTTTACTTTACAACACATGGTGGTAGTTATGAATCATACCCTCACTGAGGTATTGTCCAAACTGCCAGGGTTACAAGGAAAGCGAGACAGCTCTGGGGCTAGAACAAATACAGAGCTCTCTGATGCTTTAGTAGCTATGTCTGATATACCCTCACCATGTGCAGAAGTTGAAGCAGGAGAGCTTCTATCTGTGGGTGACTTCTCTGATTCAGGGAAGGCATTACTTCAGTCTGACTCTGAAATGACAGCATTTAAATTTAAGCTTGAACACCTCCGCGTGTTGCTCAGGGAGGTTTTAGCGACTCTGGATGACTGTGACACCATTGTAGTCCCAGAGAAATTGTGTAAAATGGACAAATACTTTGCAGTGCCTGTTTACACTGATGTTTTTCCAATCCCTAAGAGGTTTTCAGAAATTATTACTAAGGAATGGGATAGACCAGGTGTGCCGTTCTCTCCCCCTCCTGCTTTTAAGAAAATGTTTCCTATAGATGCCGCTACACGGGACTTGTGGCAGACGGTCCCTAAGGTGGAGGGAGCAGTCTCTACCCTAGCTAAGCGTACAACTATTCCTGTCGAGGACAGTTGTGCTTTCCTAGATCCTATGGATAAGAAATTAGAGGGTTTCCTTAAGAAAATCTTTATACAACAAGGTTTTATTCTCCAGCCTCTTGCATGCATTGCCCCAGTCACTGCTGCAGCAGCTTTCTGGTTCGAGTCTCTGGAGGAGGCTTTACAGGTAGAGACCCCTTTGGATGATATCCTTGACAGGCTTAAAGCTCTTAAGTTAGCCAATTCATTTATTTCTGACGCCGTTTTTCATTTAACCAAGCTAACGGCTAAAAATTCAGGTTTTGCCATTCAGGCACGTAGGGCGCTATGGCTTAAATCCTGGTCAGCTGATGTCACTTCAAAGTCTAAACTTCTCAATATCCCCTTCAAAGGGCAGACCCTATTTGGGCCTGGACTGAAGGAGATCATTTCTGATATTACTGGAGGAAAAGGCCACGCCCTTCCCCAGGATAGGTCCAACAAGTTAAGGACCAAACAGACTAATTTTCGTTCCTTTCGAAACTTCAAGAGTGGCGCAGCTTCATCTTCCTCTTCTACAAAACAAGAGGGAAATTTTGCCCAGTCCAAGCTAGTCTGGAGACCTAACCAGGCTTGGAACAAGGGGAAACAGGCCAAAAAGCCTGCTGCTGCCTCTAAGACAGCATGAAGGAGTAGCCCCCGATCCGGGACCGGATCTAGTGGGGGGCAGACTTTCTCTCTTCACCCAGGCTTGGGCAAGAGACGTCCAGGATCCCTGGGCTCTGGAGATTGTTTCCCAGGGATATCTTTGGGATTTCAAAGCTTCATCTCCAAAGGGGAGATTTCATCTCTCACAATTATCTGCAAACCAGATAAAGAGAGAGGCATTCTTACATTGCGTTCAAGACCTACTAGTTATGGGAGTGATCCACCCAGTTCCAAAGGAGGAACAGGGGCAGGGCTTCTATTCAAATCTGTTTATAGTTCCCAAGAAAGAGGGAACTTTCAGACCAATCTTGGATCTCAAGATCCTAAACAAATTTCTCAGGGTCCCATCCTTCAAGATGGAGACTATTCGAACCATCCTACCTATGATCCAGGAGGGTCAATATATGACTACCATGGATTTAAAGGATGCTTAGCTACATATTCCGATACACAGGGATCATCAACAGTTTCTCAGGTTCGCTTTCCTAGACAGGCATTACCAGTTTGTGGCTCTTCCCTTTGGGTTAGCCACGGCACCAAGAATCTTTATGAAGGTTCTAGGGTGCCTTCTGGCGGTTCTAAGACCGCAGGGTATAGCAGTAGCCCCTTACCTAGACGACATCCTGATACAGGCGTCAACTTTTCAAATCGCCAGGTCCCATACGGACATTGTTCTGGCATTCCCAAGGTCTCTCAGGTGGAAGGTGAATGAAGGAAGAGTTCTCTCTCACCTCTCACAAGAGTTTCCTTCCTAGGAACTCATAGATTCAGTAGAAATTAATATTTATCTGACAGAGGTCAGGTTGTCAAAACTTCTAACTTCCTGCCGTGCTCTTTATTCCATTTCTCGTCCGTCAGTGGCTCAGTGTATGGAGGTAATCAGATTAATGGTAGCGGCAATGGACATAGTTCCGTTTGCCCGCCTACATCTCAGACCACTGCAACTTTGCATGCTCAATCAGTGGAATGGGGATTACACAGATTTGTCCCCTCTACTAAATCTGGATCAAGAGACCAGGGATTCTCTTCTCTGGTGGCTATCTCTGGTCCATCTGTCCAAGGGAATGAGTTTCCGCAGGCCAGAATGGACTATAGTAACGACAGATGCCAGCCTTCTGGGCTGGGGTGCAGTCTGGAACTCCCTGAAGGCTCAGGGTTCGTGGACTCAGGAGGAGGCCCTCCTTCCGATAAACATTCTGGAACTAAGAGCGATATTCAATGCTCTTCAGGCTTGGCCTCAGCTAGCTGCGCTCAGGTTCATCAGATTTCAGTCGGACAACATCACGACTGTAGCCTATATCAAGCATCAGGGGGGAACAAGGAACCCCCTGGCAATGTTGGAGGTTTCAAAGATAATTCTATAGGCAGAGGTTCACTCTTGCCATCTCTCAGCTATCCATATCCCAGGAGTAGAGAACTGGGAGGCGGATTTTCTAAGTCGGCAGACTTTTCATCCGGGGGAGTGGGAGCACCATCCGGAGGTATTTGCCCAGTTGATCCAACTTTGGGGCAAACCAGAACTGGATCTCATGGCGTCTCGTCAGAACGCCAAGCTTAATTGTTACGAGTCCAGGTCCAGGGTTCCCAAGGCAGCGCTGATAGATGCTCTAGCAGCGCCCTGGGCCTTCAGTCTGGCTTATGTGTTTCCACCGTTTCCTCTGCTCCCTCATCTGATTGCCAAGATCAAGCAGGAGAGAGCTTCGGTGATCTTGATAGCCCCTGCATGGCCACGCAGGACTTGGTATGCAGATCTGGTGGACATGTCATCCTTTCCACTATGGACTCTGCCGCTTAGGCAGGACCTTCTACTTCAAGGTCCCTTCAAACATCCAAATCTAATTTCTCTACGTCTGACTGCTTGGAGATTGAACGCTTGATTCTATCAAAGCGTGATTTTTCCGAATCGGTCATTGATACCTTAATTCAGGCTCGAAAGCCTGTCACCAGGAAAATCTATCATAAGATATGGTGTAAATATCTTCATTGGTGTGAAACCAAGGGTTATTCATGGAGTAAGGTCAGGATTCATAGGATATTATCTTTTCTCCAAGAAGGATTGGAGAAGGGTTTGTCAGCTAGTTCCTTAAAGGGACAGATTTCTGCTCTGTCTATTCTTTTGCACAAACGTCTGGCTGAGGTTCCAGATGTTCAGGCGTTTTGTCAGGCTTTAGTTAGAATCAAGCCTGTGTTTAAACCTGTTGCTCCGCCATGGAGTTTAAATTTAGTTCTTAAAGTTCTTCAAGGGGTTCCGTTTGAACCTTTGCATTCCATAGATATTAAGCTTTTATCTTGGAAAGTTCTGTTTTTAGTAGCTATCTCCTCGGCTCGAAGAGTTTTGGAGTTATCTGCTTTACAATGTGATTCCCCTTATCTGATTTTCCATGCAGATAAGGTAGTGTTACGTACCAAACCTGGTTTTCTTCCTAAGGTGGTATCTAATAAGAATATCAATCAGGAGATTGTTGTTCCTTCACTATGTCCTAATCCTTCTTCAAAGAAGGAACGTCTATTACACAATCTTGATGTGGTTCGTGCTTTAAAGTTTTATTTACAAGCTACAAAGGATTTTCATCAAACATCTGCTTTGTTTGTTGTCTACTCTGGACAGAGGAGAGGCCAAAAGGCTTCGGCAACTTCTCTTTCTTTTTGGCTAAGAAGTATAATACGCTTAGCTTATGAGACTGCTGGCCAGCAGCCTCCTGAAAGAATTACAGCTCATTCTACTAGAGCAGAAGCTTCCACATGGGCTTTTAAACATGAGGCCTCTGTTGAACAGATTTGTAAGGTGGCGACTTGGTCTTCGCTTCATACCTTTTCTAAATTCTATAAATTTGATACTTTTGCTTCTTCTTCGGAGGCTATTTTTGGGAGAAAGGTCTTACAGGCAGTGGTGCCTTCCGTTTAAGTTCCTGCCTTGTCCATCCCTTCATCCGTGTCCTAAAGATTTGGTATTGGTATCCCACAAGTAATGGATGAACCCGTGGACTGGATACACCTTTACAAGAGAAAACAAAATTTATGCTTACCTGATAAATTTATTTCTCTTGTGGTGTATCCAGTCCACGGCCCGCCCTGTCATTTTAAGGCAGGTGTTTTTTTTTTATTTTTAAACTACAGTCACCACTGCACCCTATAGTTTCTCCTTTTTTTCTTGCTTGTCTTCCTCGAATGACTGGGGGTGGCAGTTAGGGGAGGAGCTATATAGACAGCTCTGCTGTGGGTGTCCTCTTGTAGCTTCCTGTTGGGAAGGAGAACATCCCACAAGTAATGTATGAACCCGTGGACTGGATACACCACAGGTAAGGTAAGCATAAATTTTGTTTTTTGTTGCTTTCAAAATTAAATAACTAACACATTTTTTACTCTATTCAGTACCCAAAACTTTGTCCCTTACACACGTTTTTCATATTGCCATTTGGATATCATAGATATCATCTACAGATAACCCATTGAGTTTATACTCAGCCTTACCAACTATTACTATACCTCTCAACCGTAATATGCAATCAAGATTACATAACCGCTGTTGTAATGTCGGTTCAACCTTGCATGTTCATTAGTAAGTAAAGTGTGTATTTTTAATTTGCAAGTGGAATCTTTACCATTTGCACAGGATCTCATGTCTTAATCTACATTGATAGTGTCATTGATGATAACACACAGTATACACATGTCCTTTTAGTTCACTCCAACTGGTACATCATTATTATTGAATTTATAATTAGGTATTATAGCGCTGCGGAATCTGTTGGCGCTCTACAAATAACCGATAATAATAATAATAATAAGGTATGACATAGATGTATTACAATTCTCTAGCTGCCAAAATACTAAAGGTAATATTGATCTTTAGTATATGCAAGAAGACTCAAGATTTAATCTGATGAAGTCACATGTTATATTGCTTATCTGGTATGGATCAAAAACATATTGATCATTGAGTATAGTTGCATCTGTTTTTTTAAGACATCTGATTATGAGGGTCTAATACTCTACGTTCATGCTCATATTCCATCTCTTAAATATGGTATCCCTCATAGCATTGTAAATTTAATGCGTAAATTTATAAACAATGCATACATTTTGTAATATTATAGAGTATACCACCGTTATTTAAGTTATGAACATACAAAGGGAGCTGATCATCCTTATATTCTGAAACGCTAATAAGTATTTATATGCCTTTTTCACTACATTCATAACTATATTCATTACTATGGTGCAGGATACATGGCTCTATCTTTTTAGTATATCCTTGCAGCCCTTGTTCAAATGTATTAATAATGTGAAATTATCACATGAATTAACTACCATTTGCATTTGTAAGGATACATGTATGCTTTTATTTTAACATGTGGATAATACTGAGTTTTTACATGTAACGTCCATTATATTTTATATGTCATATTGATAACTTACTTTTGAATTCATTAATGCAACATAGTATTCATTTATTATATGTCTCCGGAGTTAGTGACAGTATGTATACACGATCATCCAATGGTGTTAGTCTGTGACACGTCACTTGAAATTGATACGCCTCTTTATGACACTGATGCGAACGTTAAGCATCATGATTTGTAGATACTTAGAATTGGCCATTTATATCAAACATGTTGATAACATTGAGTTGTTACATGTATTGATTATCACATTCTATACGTTTGATTTACAATTCACATCTGAATTTATTAATGCAACAAAGTATTTATTCATTATCGTTTAAGGAGTTAGTCCCAGAATGTAAACACGATCATCCAATGGGGTGAATCTGTGACACGTCACTCAAAATTAATACGCCTCTTCATGACACTGATGCTGACGTTAAACATCATGAATTGTAGATACTTACAATTGGCCGTTCACATTGAATGACATAGATGAGCGGCCAATAACATAGCAACTTTTTTTTTTTTTAAATCAAAGTTTTTTTATTTAAGGTATTTAGTAATACAACATTCTTGCTATGCCATCAACAAAACCATTTCTGCTGCATAGAAATAGCTATCCATACATAATGAGATATAAGAGATACATAAGCAACTTCTGAGATCGCATAGTGAAACATAAGGACAACATCACAGTGAATTATCCAATAATTGGTTATTTAAACTTATATAAGAAAACATATTAGAAGAAAAACATTATAACAGCCATTCTTAATGCAAGTATGTTAATCTGATTTGATACCTTAGAATTTTATTTTAACTTGTTGCAATGTCTGCAGTACCTCTTTGTTAAAATATTCTGTCTGATAGTGTGATACTTTAAACTGGCATACTTTGAACAATAACCAACAATAAGAGAGGTATCCTTCTAAAAATAAAAAGGAAAACACAATAGAAAATATAATATCTATTATAGTCACCCCCTGCACAAAATAAATGTATAGTTATTCAATAACTAAATAGGTGTAAAAAGAACTTAGAACTATATATTTAACAGTGAGTACATGCCGCTTAAAGTTGAAATAAAGGGGGGGTTGGAGGAAGGAAAATCAGAGCCAAACCTATAATAAATATGAACAAAGTGGATATGATTTAATAGGCCTCCAACCAATATAGCGTGTTGTGTGCTTACCTCCCCAAGGTAATAGATGCCACTTAAATAGAACAAACATACCCATATTGGCTAAGGTAGGCTGATGGTACCAGTAGCGTCCCTTTAAAATGGATTATATGTTATGGGATAAATGATGTGTGTAATTCTGGATATTGTTGCTTCAAATTGTTACTCAGAATCCCTCCCACCCTCGCCGGCTGAGGAAAGGGAAGGGAACCCAAGTCCACTAAACACTGTTGGTACATATAGATTATAAGATCATATATAAATTGTCATCAGCCATTATAAAAAGGGTAAATTGTGGGTAAGATGAAATTCGATCATAACAGAAGTTTATATGTGGCTTGTTAAAGAATTTCTCAATAGGAGAAGGGAGGGGGAGAGAGAGGGGGGGCAGAGCACTCTGGCATGGAACAGGTCTATGTCATAGAATTAAATAGTATAACACATGAATGGCACAAATAGGGATGATAATACCACAGTTGATAGGCCACCCACATTGCTACAGCCAGGCCATAAAGAGCATGATGTTAACAGACTTATATAACGCCTTTAACTTGCAAGCACAACATTCTAATAAAGAAAGGTTATGTTGTAGACAATATGAGATTTAGATCTTAGCGTAATACAAGACTAAACTGCCAAAATAAATACTCTATAAATAGCTAATGGCGTAACAAAAATGTCATATAGAGGGTACAAAGAGTATGGCATACTGAGCATATTGTTTCACATGTTGAACACACTAAGTCATCCATGAGTGAGCCAGAGCTATTAGTTAACAATTTTTCCTTAGAAGGTGGGAATAGAAATCCACACTATAATGGGATATGTTCACCAGCTTAACAGACAGCATCAGTCCACTACTCTTATGGGGATTTAAATATGTAGTGGGATATTTCTATATGTTTGAGCGTATAGATTGACTAACTATCAGGATTATTGAGAACCTTCTATACATAAAAAAAATAAGCTGAAAACATCAGTCTACATGAGTACAGTACCAACTATTTGCATGTTTCTGCTAAATAACGTTGTGCACTATCTGTCCTGTCTGACACCTGTGAGTTATTCTCGTAGCAATCTTGAGTATAGAAGAATATTACTTTAAACGTAAAATTATAGGCCAATTGGGTTTTTCAGTGACAAACAAACCTGAAGTCATACCTATAAACAAGTTGACAGCGCAGCCAATATAGTAATGGCAGTAGTAAGTCTGAGAAGCTATCTTAATATAGAGCTACAACAAATATACAAACCATATGTCATAGACACATCAGAATACAGAGCATTAAACAACAAATATATCCTAGAGACCCGAGTATCCATAACCAAATGTCTTATAGAAAATAAAGAATTAAGTCAGGGTGAGAAGGGATTCCAAGCAAAACAGTAATTCGATTATATAGTGCACAACAATTACAGCATAATTCAAAGTAACTGCTATGGCAAAATTGTTATCTCTCACCTATCTTAACTAACAAAGACTCTGTGCCAAAGTTTATTATGTAGGATATCATCAAACCAACCTAATAAAAGGCAGACCCCCAGGATATATATATATATACAATGCACTTTCAAATAATGTGAAGTAAGAACTATAAATATGACACAAGCTCATATGGGTTAAACGTTAAAATATGTGCTGAACAAAATAGGGACTAGGCTTTCAGTAAGTAGGAAGGTAGGTCAGTGATATCAGGAGTGCGACTTTGGCCAAACAGATCATGTCACATCAAAATCCATGTTACAAATGTCTATGACACTAGCTCACTGCGAAGGCAGTATTGAAGTAGCTGCGGCTGACTGTAAAATTTAACCACCAGGATCCCATAGCCACAGCCTCATCCATGGCAGTGCTCGAAGTCCTATGCCCTCTCTTGTGATAAGACTTTTATCGGCATGGTTATCAAATAGGTCCATAGACCATTCTGATTGGGAGTGGTAGTACTGGGTAAACGAACTACTTAAGTCCCATCTGTGAGTATACAGCTTCTCTGTATTTGTGGGTTGCTGCTTTTTTTTTACCCTTCGATCCTATTGCAAAATATTGAAGCCCTTTTGCGGTCTTTTCAAATTGATGCCGCCTGTTTGTAGTGCCCCAATCTCCATGAGCCTGTGACCCCAAACTTGGCTGATATAGAGTCAAAAGACCCGGTTGAGGGGGTCTCTTAGTGCCGTCTCCCTTCTTACCAGCAGATAGGCTCGCGGGAGTTATCCGGTGACCCACACCACGTGGGATGATCTGTACCCTGTTCTGTGGAACTGCGATAGCTTTACTCAGTTTCTTGAGCACAGTCTCAAAGCTCCGATTTCGCTGTAGGTCATAGCCTGCTGTCTGCTTGATCTCAACCTGCACAAGCAGCTGAAATAAGCTCCGTTGCAAGTCCCTGAAGTGCTGGGTCAACGCAGATTGGACCCTCTTTTCCCAAGCATCTACTGCTTCCATGACTGTTGAAGGGTGCCGTTCCAAATTGAAAAGTTGGTTTTATTATCTGCCGCTGAGGGTTCTTGTTCTTAACCGGGCAGCTGGGGTAGTTAGATATGATATTCTGGGACTACTGCCTCTCCTTAGTAAACCGCCATCTTGATGTTCTCTGGTGTCCTGATCACTGCATGGATTGACCTGACTCTGTATCTGCTCCTGTAGCAAAAACGTTTGTATGTTCCCACACTCGATCAAATAGTATCACATATAGCTGGGACCAAGTTTTTTTATGATTTTAGGCTGACACATATAATAAACATATCCCTTTTAGTTGTTCCAGAGTCAGGAGGTCTGTAAGAGTGCGGCCATTCACTTTGGCGGTTAGCTCCGCCCCCCAATATAGCAACTTTAAGGCATGTTGTTCCAATTACATTGTGAGGGGGGTAAAATGGACTGATAAATATTTCATAACAGCGACGGCCTGCACCCCCTCTGAGGAAGCGTTTTTGTGGAGATGCTTTGTCTCTCCTTATTTTAATAAGCTTACCAATGTTGTAAAAATTATTCACTACTAATTTACTTATACATTTCAGCCAGCAGTTAGCTTAAAATTGTAAAGATAATTTAATAATAGCCCCTCGGATTGTAAGGGCTTAGCCGACATTGATTTTTTCTTCTGCTGGCTCCTATACTTTAACTTTATCTACTGAGATTTAAATAACCAATATGGGAGGTTTACAATTCACCTTGGTTTAAGTGTTTTTAACCTGCGTTCAAGCTAGTTGTATGCGTGCATTTTTTTCTTTTCTTTTACATTTTCTAATAAAGACTCTAATGTGAATGAATTTACCTATTATTTATACTGTTAGCTTGACCATTCTAATTTAGCAGAGTTACTACTCCTCACACAGATTAGAGCTATCCATACACAATTGTATACCCTATTACAATGACTTTGTTAGTTGTTTCCTGTTCCTTGCTCTGAATCTGTGGCAGGAAATCTATACTTATATATATATATATATATATATATATTAAGATTTATCTTCCCCCCACCCCTTATTGTAATACAAGTGAATATTATGTAATTGTAACAATATCCAATCTAGGTAATAAAGATTAGATAAAATGTGACAAAATCAATAACAAATAAAATATCAAAAAGAAAAATAATAGCAGTAAGGTAGTGTATAATTAATCACTACATTAGAAAGTGTAAAAAAAAAAAACACAATTGGGCACAGTTAGAGAGTCCACAAGTGTATGATCAGGGAATAACACAAAATATGTCCTTATATGAATGAAATGTGCAATGCATTGTTCCTTTAATCAGATGGTGATCCACAAACCAAAACCCATTGGATTTACAGGCTTCAGAGTGGATAAGTGACCCAGCGATTCGGCTCTCTAATGGTAGGGATCCTGAGTCCCAAACGATACTAGAGATATATGAGAAAGGAGAAATGGAGGCGCTTCATAGGGTGAGTATGTTAGGACAAGTGAAATGCTGCAAGAAACAGACAAATGGCAACTCACGTGTTTGCAGGCACCACCAGTGGTGCGTGAGAGGCGAGCTGGGGCACACCGGTCCCCCCAGCGAGACAAACCCTGGTTATTTCAGGAAGCTTAAGTGGAAACAGATCCCCAACACAGCATCAACACATTCTTTAGAAAGGATCCCTGCAGGGTGTCAGCTCAATTAGCTGAATGTGCAAATAGTTTAGCCAGACAGGCTGGAAGGCAGAGCAAAAGAGCACTAGGTTGCCAATTAGGCAATAAAAGGTGATAAAAAGTGCTGCTGAGATTGTATATAAAATATACAATAAAATGATAGTTCCAGTTAAAAGGGGTTTATTTAAAAACAACGCGTTTCTCAGTGGATATACCACTGTTTCATCTGTCCCGTTAATCCTATTTGCTCCCTTTGCTCTGTACCTATCGACCCATGTCACCTGCTCTGTATTTATGTCCCCTCTTTGTCCCTATCGCCATTGATTGCCATATTTACAGCAGCAGGTCACTGACCATCATGTGACAGCAATATCCGATACTACCTGCTATATTTACAGCGGTAGGTCACTAACCATTATGTGACAGCAATATATGCTATACCTGCTATATTTACAGCGGTAGGTCACTGACCATCATGTGACAGCAATATCCGCTATTACCTGCTATATTTACAGCAGTAGGTTACTGACCATCATGTGACAGCAATATACGCTATTACCTGCTATATTTACAGCGGTAGGTCACTGACCGTTATGTGACAGTAATGTTCCTCACTGACTGCCATATTCCCAGCAGCAGATCACTGACCATCATCTGGCAGGGAGGGGCATCTCGCAATTTCTATTATGTTCCCAGTGGCAGGTCACTGACCAAGCTCTCCATTGTGCACACAGCTTGTGTGTTATTACCCCAAATCCTTTAGATTGTAAACTCAGCTGAGCAGGGTCCTCATTTCCTCATTTCCATGTATGTCATATTTGTCTGGTAATTATTTCTATGTTTCTTTCCCTCTTGTACAGCACTGCAATAATAATAATATGTTGGTGCTTTATTAATATTAGTAATGTCACATTTCTGCTGTTCCTTTAAATTTCTTTCCTTACCTGGCTGCAGTTCCTCATAAATAGCACCTCCTCCATACAGGAAGTGCTTGGATATCATTACTGCTACCTAGCTTTGCCTGTTTCTTTACTCAGAGAACCTTACTACCTGTGTTTAAACTGTATCTTTTTTCCTCTGCAGTATTTCAGGAGAAACCATTCTTGCAGTTTATTCCATTTCCATGCATGCATAATTCTATCTGCCTAAAGTCCTGTTGGAAACTACTTTCTCAGTGAGTACATTTAAAGTTTATTTGCAGTTTTTTTTTTTTATTTCAAACAGCCGGATCTACTTTCTACTCCAGCGGATTGATCTACCTTCAGTGTTTTCTTCCTCACTCTCTCTAAGGTAATCCTTTGCCATCCTGCTTATTTAGAATATCCTGCCTGTTTAAAGTTCAATTTCCTGATTGATCTAACTGTAAACTTTGTGGACATTATTTCATTTTTTTATTTTTTCTGCTACCCTGGACTTACACTCCATCAGTTTGTCCTGCATATACCTGTACCTTTGCCGGGACTTAATTCAAATTATTTGCCTCCTATTTTCGTATTTATATCAGTTCCATTATCTTAGACTGCCTTGTTTTACTTCTGCAGCTCTTATTCTTTGTTGGGCTTTATTTTTCATAAGTAAAACTCGTCTATATAAATTGCAGGTCTGTTTCTGAGTTTTTCTTACCATAAAACCTAATTTCCTTACCTGCATACATTCATTACTTAGAAGATGAGAAAAAGAAGAGAGGCGCACAAATGTGTGTATCAATCGGTATAACTCGGCATACACTCTAAATATTGTGTGCACAGGGTACTCACAATTTAGCACAGCACACCAGTGTGCTTGTGGAAGCGGGCTGGCACTCAGAGCTGACCAGCTGGCTCTCTCCGGCTCTCTCCTGGAAATGACGGCTTTCCTGTATGATAGACTGTCTGGTAGTGGTATGCTTGTATTCAAACTCCAGGCTCAAGTTGTATTAAAACAAATTTAAAAACTTTTATTGCACAGGGTTGACAAGCACATAATAAAATTGGTACATAAAATATTGCTACGCGTTTCTCGGCCCTCCTGGCCGTTTCATCAGGCATATAAAATGAATTAAAAAACCAGCTTTTTATTACCGCCACTACCAAACAGTTTCAAACAGACCCACCCCTTTCTTATTGGGTGTGTGCAGGTAAGCCTATCACCGTTAGTACATTTTTAGTAGCAAGTACTTAACAAACAAGTGTATCAAATTGTTATAATCCATATCTCTTTCTAGCTACATATTAATCCTTAGTTGCAAGTTGTAACAAAGATCGTTATACAGTGATAGTAGCTTGAAATTACATATATACATTTATATCGGAGACACATAATTTTAAAAACGAAAATGGTCCCTTCGATAGGTGGAAAAGCGGACCAATCGTGAGGCTCTGTTCTAAAGAAATATTTACACACCCCTATTTGTTGTTTTGCATTGTGGCAATGCTAATCTTCATTCTGTTTAACCAACAATAATCATCGTGATCTCAGCTTTACACCTCTACAGAATTTAGAAAAATAATTATTACTTGTTACGCTATATGTAATTAGCTAATCTCGGGGTGGGATACAACCCCCAGAAATAAGGATATTAAACCCAATATCATACGACCTAATGGTGGGTGAATACCAGAGCACATACTACTAATAATGAACTAGATGAAAACGTGATTTTGATATATATGTATGCAATAAATTGGTAATTCTACTTGATGTTTTGATATCTTCAAATTGCTAAATTAATCTCTAAAGTGTCATATGCCTTTATATTCCTAGTGAGTGTATATGGTGATGTGAATATTCATTATATTTGAAACAAAAATAGTGAAATTTTAATAAATGTGTGACTATGTGAATATAAATGTGACTATGTGATGTACGTAAAATGGTAACTAACATTCGGGGTCGATTTTAATCTATATAGTGATGATATTATTAAATTATGCACGAGTGTGTGCGACTATGACTAGGTCATATAAAAATAATATAAATACATGGTTATTGGGTGTGTGGTCTCTGATAACCTAGTGTCCCCTCTATTATCTGAACACGAATAATATAAAGTGGGGGAGGGGTTGCCTAATAACAGTGATCGGTGGGTGCTTAAAGAGGCCATGTTTTACTAGTAATTAACAATGGCCAGTGGGTGGTGTATACAGATATAATAAAAGAGTGGATTAATGCCATATAATAAAGTGGTCCTATTTAGCGGATAATCAATGGTGAAACTCTATGTATCTAAAATTATGCACATACTATTAGGATATAATATAAGTGATGATGATAATAAGGAGTGTGTATGTGAAGGGGTGATGTATATCCTGAACTAAATATGTGCCCCCTCGTTAAGATCGAAATCTCCCTAACTGGTTCTGGGGTGATGAACCTTTGGATAACTAAAATGCAGCAGAATCTATTACCTCATTGAGGCCATTGGGGAAAAGGGAGCCGAATCTGAAAATCCAATAGGTCTCCCTTTGGCAAAGTTTAGTGAACCTGTTATATCTGTGAGAACTGGGGATGCTTTCAAGAGGTGTTATGGTGAAAGGACATACTTCTCCATTGTGTTCATGGACATAGTGCCTTGATACACTATGTTTCATGGATTTTTTCTTTATGTTTCGACTATGTTCACTCCATCTTGTGCGAACATTTCGAATAGTGCGCCCCAAATACTGTTGTCCACATTTGCATGACAGAACGTAAACTACATATGAGGAGCTGCATGTCAAATAATCTGTAATGGGAAAAATTTCTCCTGTGACGTGCGATTTAATTGTTTTATTTTTGTGTGTAATGTGTTTACACATGTGGCACCTGATTTTACCACATTTAAATACTCCCTTTCTTTTGTGGTTATTTTGTGTAAATTTTCCTCTAACTTTCTTAGAGATGACTACCTTACTGGGAGCTAAGGTTTGTTTAATGGTAGGTGCTCTTTTGTAAATTACATTTGGTGTATTTTGTAGATCTTTTTTCAGAATGGGGTCTTTTAATAAAATAGGCCAGTGTTTTTGTAACACTTTTTTTATGTGTTTAGCATTGGAGTTATATTGTGTCACAAAACAAGGTTGTTGAAGTATCTCTATGGCATCATTATTTGGCTTTATTGCTTTCTTAGTTCGAAGAATGCTAGATCTATCCAAGTGGTAGGCTTTCTCATATCCACTCATAATGATATCCCTAGGGTAACCCTTTTCCTCAAATCTCTGAATGAGGATCTTGGACTGTGCACAAAATTTTTCCAATGAGCTACAATTTCTTCTAATTCTGCAGAATTGGCTATATGGTATACTTTTTTTCATTGATGATAATGATTGCTATTGTAATGGAGGAAATTATTACAATCAACAGTTTTAAAATATGTGGATGTGGCTATGTTTTGTTCGGTGTCCCATGTCAGATTTAAGTCAAGGAATTCGATAGATTCTCGCTGAATCTTGGAGGTGAATTGGATGCCCATAGAGTTATTATTAAGATATGTACAGAATAAGTTTGCCTCCTCCACTGTGCCTTTAAAAATAAAAATCAAATCATCTATGTAACGGCCATAGAACACCAGGTTTGCTCCCCAGTTGGAATTGTAGATATATTTCTCCTCAAAATATCCCATAAAGAGATTAGCAAAACTGGGGGCAAACCTGGTGCCCATGGCCGTCCCCTTAATCTTCAAATAAAATTCATCTAAAAATTGAAAATAATTATGTTTGAGTATAAAATTAATAAGTGTCAAAATATATTCTTTTTGGATAATGGGCATATAAATATCAGTATCTAAGTAATGTTTAGTGGTATGAATACCCAATTCATGAGAAATATTAGAGGAGAGGGCGCTAACGTCAGCTGTTATCCAGATAGCGCCCACCTCGTATTTAAAATCTTTGATTTTGAATAGTAAATCAGTAGTGTCACGAATGAATGAAGGCAAATTGTGAACATAGTTTTGTAAAAAGTTGTCAATATATTGAGATAACTTAACTGTAAGGCTATTAATACCCGCAATGATGGGACGACCCGGCGGTTTAAAGCGATTCTTGTGGATCTTTGGAAGGTGGTAGTAGTAAGTGGTTGATGGATGTACGGGGGTGAGAAATCTCCGCTCTTTAGTATTAAGAATCCCCTTGCTACTACCATCCTCCAAAAGACCCATCAATTTCTCCAGGAATATAGATGTAGGGTCTGTGTCTAGTTTCCTGTAATATTCATTATTGAGGAGGATATTATGGGCCTCACTAACATAATCATTGTAATCTTGTAGCACGATCCCCCCCCCCTTATCCGCCTGCCTGATTACCAGATTAGGGTCACTAGCCAGGGATTTGAGGGCTCTTTCTTCGTTAGGCCACAATCTTGTGTGTTTATTTAATTTACTGGGCAGTTTATTAAAATCTTCCATTACCATTTGTTGAAAAAGATCTATATATGTGACATCATCCTTGGGGGGATTGTAATTAGATGGTAATGATAGATGATTTGATTTTTATTTTTAAAGGCACAGTGGAGGAGGCAAACTTATTCTTTACATATCTTAATAATAACTCTATGGGCATCCAATTCACCTCCAAGATTCAGCGAGAATCTATCGAATTCCTTGACTTAAATCTGACATGGGACACCGAACAAAACATAGCCACATCCACATATTTTAAAACTGTTGATTGTAATAATTTCCTCCATTACAATAGCAATCATTATCATCAATGGAAAAAAAGTATACCATATAGCCAATTCTGCAGAATTAGAAGAAATTGTAGCTCATTGGAAAAATTTTGTGCACAGTCCAAGATCCTCATTCAGAGATTTGAGGAAAAAGGTTACCCTAGGGATATCATTATGAGTGGATATGAGAAAGCATACCACATGGATAGATCTAGCATTCTTCGAACTAAGAAAGCAATAAAGCCAAATAATGATGCCATAGAGATACTTCAACAACCTTGTTTTGTGACACAATATAACTCCAATGCTAAACACATAAAAAAAGTGTTACAAAAACACTGGCCTATTTTATTAAAAGACCCCATTCTGAAAAAAGATCTACAAAATACACCAAATTTAATTTACAAAAGAGCACCTACCATTAAACAAACCTTAGCTCCCAGTAAGGTAGTCATCTCTAAGAAAGTTAGAGGAAAATTTACACAAAATAACCACAAAAGAACGGGAGTATTTAAATGTGGTAAAATCAGGTGCCACATGTGTAAACACATTACACACAAAATTAAAACAATTAAATCGCACGTCACAGGAGAAATTTTTCCCATTATAGATTATTTGACATGCAGCTCCTCATATGTAGTTTACGTTCTGTCATGCAAATGTGGACAACAGTATTTGGGGCGCACTATTCGAAATGTTCGCACAAGATGGAGTGAACATAGTCGAAACATAAAGAAAAAATCCATGAAACATAGTGTATCAAGGCACTATGTCCATGAACACAATGGAGAAGTATGTCCTTTCACCATAACACCTCTTGAAAGCATCCCCAGTTCTCACAGATATAACAGGTTCACTAAACTTTGCCAAAGGGAGACCTATTGGATTTTCAGATTCGGCTCCCTTTTCCCCAATGGCCTCAATGAGGTAATAGATTCTGCTGCATTTTAGTTATCCAAAGGTTCATCACCCCAGAACCAGTTAGGGAGATTTCGATCTTAACGAGGGGGCACATATTTAGTTCAGGATATACATCACCCCTTCACATACACACTCCTTATTATCATCATCACTTATATTATATCCTAATAGTATGTGCATAATTTTAGATACATAGAGTTTCACCATTGATTATCCGCTAAATAGGACCACTTTATTATATGGCATTAATCCACTCTTTTATTATATCTGTATACACCACCCACCAGCCATTGTTAATTACTAGTAAAACATGGCCTCTTTAAGCACCCACCGATCACTGTTATTAGGCAACCCCTCCCCCACTTTATATTATTCGTGTTCAGATAATAGAGGGGACACTAGGTTATCAGAGACCACACACCCAATAACCATGTATTTATATTATTTTTATATGACCTAGTCATAGTCGCACACACTCGTGCATAATTTAATAATATCATCACTATATAGATTAAAATCGACCCCGAATGTTAGTTACCATTTTACGTACATCACATAGTCACATTTATATTCACATAGTCACACATTTATTAAAATTTCATTATTTTTGTTTCAAATATAATGAATATTCACATCACCATATACACTCACTAGGAATATAAAGGCATATGACACTTATTCACTTTAGAGATTAATTTAGCAATTTGAAGATATCAAAACATCAAGTAGAATTACCAATTTATTGCCTACATATATATCAAAATCACGTTTTCATCTAGTTCATTATTATTAGTATGTGCTCTGGTATTCACCCACCATTAGGTCGTATGATATGGGGTTTAATATCCTTATTTCTGGGGGTTGTATCCCACCCCGAGATTAGCTAATTACATATAGCGTAACAAGTAATAATTATTTTTCTAAATTCTGTAGAGGTGTAAAGCTGAGATCACGATGATTATTGTTGGTTAAACAGAATGAAGATTAGCATTGCCACAATGCAAAACAACAAATAGGGGTGTGTAAATATTTCTTTAGAACAGAGCCTCACGATTGGTCCGCTTTCCCACCCATCGAAGGGACCATTTTCGTTTTTTAAAATTATGTGTCTCCGATATATATGTATACAGGGAGTGCAGAATTATTAGGCAAATGAGTATTTTGACCACATCATCCTCTTTATGCATGTTGTCTTACTCCAAGCTGTATAGGCTCGAAAGCCTACAACCAATTAAGCATATTAGGTGATGTGCATCTCTGTAATGAGAAGGGGTGTGGTCTAATGACATCAACACCCTATATCAGGTGTGCATAATTATTAGGCAACTTCCTTTCCTTTGGCAAAATGGGTCAAAAGAAGGACTTGACAGGCTCAGAAAAGTAAAAAATAGTGAGATATCTTGCAGAGGGATGCAGCACTCTTAAAATTGCAAAGCTTCTGAAGCGTGATCATCGAACAATCAAGCGTTTCATTCAAAATAGTCAACAGGGTCGCAAGAAGCATGTGGAAAAACCAAGGCGCAAAATAAATGCCCATGAACTGAGAAAAGTCATGCGTGCAGCTGCCAAGATGCCACTTGCCACCAGTTTGGCCATATTTCAGAGCTGCAACATCACTGGAGTGCCCAAAAGCACAAGGTGTGCAATACTCAGAGACATGGCCAAGGTAAGAAAGGCTGAAAGACGACCACCACTGAACAAGACACACAAGCTGAAACGTCAAGACTGGGCCAAGAAATATCTCAAGACTGATTTTTCTAAGGTTTTATGGACTGATGAAATGAGAGTGAGTCTTGATGGGCCAGATGGATGGGCCCGTGGCTGGATTGGTAAAGGGCAGAGAGCTCCAGTTCGACTCAGACGCCAGCAAGGTGGAGGTGGAGTACTGGTTTGGGCTGGTATCATCAAAGATGAACTTATGGGGCCTTTTCGGGTTGCGGATGGAGTCAAGCTCAACTCCCAGTCCTACTGCCAGTTTCTGGAAGACACCTTCTTCAAGCAGTGGTACAGGAAGAAGTCTGCATCCTTCAAGAAAAACATGATTTTCATGCAGGACAATGTTCCATCACACGCGTCCAAGTACTCCACAGCGTGGCTGGCAAGAAAGGGTATAAAAGAAGAAAATCTAATGACATGGCCTCCTTGTTCACCTGATCTGAACCCCATTGAGAACCTGTGGTCCATCATCAAATGTGAGATTTACAAGGAGGGAAAACAGTACACCTCTCTGAACAGTGTCTGGGAGGCTGTGGTTGCTGCTGCACGCAATGTTGATGGTGAACAGATCAAAACACTGACAGAATCCATGGATGGCAGGCTTTTGAGTGTCCTTGCAAAGAAAGGTGGCTATATTGGTCACTGATTTGTTTTTGTTTTGTTTTTGAATGTCAGAAATGTATATTTGTGAATTTTGAGATGTTATATTGGTTTCACTGGTAAAAATAAATAATTGAAATGGGTATATATTTGTTTTTTGTTAAGTTGCCTAATAATTATGCACAGTAATAGTCACCTGCACACACAGATATCCCCCTAAAATAGCTAAAACTAAAAACAAACTAAAAACTACTTCCAAAAATATTCAGCTTTGATATTAATGAGTTTTTTGGGTTCATTGAGAACATGGTTGTTGTTCAATAATAAAATTAATCCTCAAAAATACAACTTGCCTAATAATTCTGCACTCCCTGTATATGTAATTTCAAGCTACTATCACTGTATAACGATCTTTGTTACAACTTGCAACTAAGGATTAATATGCAGCTAGAAAGAGATATGGATTATAACAATTTGATACACTTGTTTGTTAAGTACTTGCTACTAAAAATGTACTAACGGTGATAGGCTTACCTGCACACACCCAATAAGAAAGGGGTGGGTCTGTTTGAAACTGTTTGGTAGTGGCGGTAATAAAAAGCCGTTTTTTTAATTCATTTTATATGCCTGATGAAACGGCCAGGAGGGCCGAGAAACGCGTAGCAATATTTTATGTACCAATTTTATTATGTGCTTGTCAACCCTGTGCAATAAAAGTTTTTAAATTTGTTTTAATACAACTTGAGCCTGGAGTTTGAATACAAGCATACCACTACCAGACAGTCTATCATACAGGAAAGCCGTCATTTCCAGGAGAGAGCCGGAGAGAGCCAGCTGGTCAGCCCTGAGTGCCAGCCCGCTTCCACAAGCACACTGGTGTGCTGTGCTAAATTGTGAGTACCCTGTGCACACAATATTTGGAGTGTATGCCGAGTTATACCGATTGATACACACATTTGTGCGCCTCTCTTCTTTTTCTCATCTTCTCAGCAAACACGTTTCCCTTTCTGGGATCGGCGTGGAGAGTGCAGCCGTGGGAAAGTTTTCCTAGCCTTGGGACCGATTTGGATTCACAGGACCTCAAGGAATCTACATTTAACATCTTGCCAACCACATATGGACATTGAATCTAACGCCATTTAATGAGGTTCCCCTTTCCATTATTAATAATTGTTACTGTACAATTGTTTGGTCTTATAGCAGCGTTTATACAAAACACTATTGTTATGAGTATATGTTGCTAATTTTTTATTATATTTCATATGTTGTGCATAGTGAGCGCCCTCTGGTGACCCAGGTCATTTATTTACATTCATTACTTAAAGGTTATCTATGTATTCAAGACCATTTTTACTAGTAACTAGTAGAACACGTTATTTTCTAGTAGGATTGTGATAAGTAATAATAAAAATAGTTAGTTGAAAATGTAATGTTGAAGAAATGGTTATACAATGAAGGGGCTGAGTGGTAAAAAGTAATATGGAGCAAGGCATAAAAGGGAATAAACATTACAGGGAAAGTGAAGAAATGGTTATACAAAGAAGGGGCTGAGAGGTCAAAAGTAAAAATGGAGCAAGGCATAAAAGTAGTTAAATGGGGTTTTTTTAGATTTTTCGCAGAATACTAAACATGCCATGACCTAAAAGTTTTCAATGATATTGGCTATTGGCTTGAAACTGTGGATGAAACTTTAAAAACTGAACTAAGGATGCATTGTTTTCAAAAGACAGTGATGGCAGGTCATTTTCCAAGTACTGGTTCTACATGAATTTGGACAATGATGAGACTATGTTAAGGACTTTGTTGGTGTTTTCTCCTGTAAACAGTGCTGCATATTGATTTTCTTGTTTGCTTTTTCAGAAGGCCAAAGGGAAAAGTTTTTTATGGAAAGCCAAGTGGATTTAAAGCATGGAGAAATCTAAACCTCAGATTACTAGAGCATGAGCGCAGTTTATATCACCTAAGTGCATTTACAATGTGGAAAGAATTTGAAATGCGGCTACAGAAACAAGAGACTATTAATGCCGCTGCCCAGCTTGCACAACAGAGGTCATTTGAGATATGGAAGGCAAGAATACTCAATTGGCCAGAATTAGCCAGAATACTCAATTGTGTGCTGTATCTAGCCAGGCAAACCTTACCCTTATGTGGTCACTTAGAAGATCTAAGCACAGATTGTAACTGTGGAAATTTCTTAGAAACTTTCAAGTTACTTGCCAAATATGAGCCAGTTGCGAACAGCACCTTGACAAAGTTTAAAAGACAGAAGGCTATGTTGTGTCCTATCTCTCTCCGCAGAGCCAGAATGAGTTCATCAGCCTGCTTGGCGATCATATCAGAACAGCCATCTTTCAAAACATAACCAAGGTCAAGTATTTTGCTATCATGTTTAATAGCACTCCGGATATTTCTCACACTGACCAAATGTTCCAAGTGATTCAATACGTGCACATTGAAGATAGAGAAATTAAAGGGACACTAAAGTCAACATTAAACTTTCATTATTCAGATAGCGCATGCAATTTTAAACAACTTTCCAATTTACTTCCATTAACAAAATGTGCACAGTCTTTTTATATTTTAACTTTTTGAGTCACCAGCTCCTACTGAGCATGTGCAAAAATTCACAGAATAAAATGTGTATGCATTTGTGATTGGTTGATGGCAGTCACATGGTACAGGGGCAGTGGAAATAGACATACCTTTTAAACTTGTCAGAAAAAAAACTACTACTCCTTTGAAGTTCAGACTAAGTGCTATTGCATTGACTTGTTATCTTGCATTTATTGATTATGCAAATCTACTGTGTTGACTGGTCCTTTAACGTGGTAGAGTCTTTCATTGACTTTATTCAGAAACATGGGAAATCAGCTGATGTCATTACAAAACAGATTTGTGACAAGTTGCAAGCAGATGACCTTATACTGGAGCACTGCTACGGCCAAGGATACGACAATGCCACAACTATGGCTGGACACATTAGTGGTGTACAAAAACATATTTTGGATATGAATCTCAAAGCAGTGTTTGTGCCATGTAACAATCATTCGCTCAATCTTGCTGGTGTGCATGCAGTTAGTGTTGGGACACAGTCTGTGACTTTCTTTGGCACTGTGGAAAAGGTGTACACATTCTTCTCAAGCTCTACCCAAAGGTGGGATGTTCTTAAGGAACATGTACCAATTCGCATAAAGCGATCTTGTGACACAAGATGGAGTTCAAAGCATGAAGCCGTATGTATATTTGCTGAGCACACGGAGGAAATAATAGATGCTGTGGAAGTGTTGAGAGATGGGGCAGGAGAAACCTCTTGAAACCAAGGGGGATGCAGGAAGTCTATTAGTTTGCATCATGACCTATCCTTTTTTCTCATTCCTGCATTTTTGGAGCCCAGTACTGCCCGAAGTGACTGGGTAGTGTCAAAGGCAACTGAGAAAGCTCTGCAGGTGTGCAAAACGTTCAACATTTCGACAGAGAGATTTGGAAGACGTAAGAAGATGCCTGGTGAGCAGAGTTGTGATACTGGCTCGACCTTAGTTCAAGAAACACGCAGAGAACAACTGGAAGCAATTGATAAGCTTATGACAGCAATTACAAAATGTACAATTCAGATGAATTTGCTTCACCAGCAATTTGCTTTCCTGCAAATCCAGACATTGTTGGATACTGAAAAAGATGATTTTATCAATGAACAAATTCCGCACACATGTGCCAAGTACACAGAGTTGAAGGCTGCAGTCATGATAAAAAAAATAAATCGCCTTCGGCATCACATTGTCTTGTATAAGGAAGTCAATCCCGATGAGCATATTGCTAACTGAACAGCTTTAGATTTGCTTCGGTGGGTGCACAAGTGGAAGGTGCAAGAGAGTTTGTCTAACTCTGTTGTGATATTAAGAATCTTTCTAACTATCACTGTTTCAATTGCCAGTTAGCCGGACAGATAGCTCAGCATGCTAAGGCACTGTGGCTGAGCTCTGTAGCAACCCAAGGGTTGCAGGTTCGATCCCCAGCGAGGTCCACTCAGCCTTTCATCCTTTCGAGGTCGATAAAATGAGCAGCACCTTGAGACCCTTATGGGTGATTAGCTGCGCTTTACAAGTACCCAATACATACATACATACAGTTGTGAAAGAAGTTTCTAAAAATGTAAATTAATCAAAACGTATCAGAGATCTACAATGAGCCAAGAAAGACTGAGTAACCTAGCAATACTGTCTATTGAGAGAGATTTCAATTCTGTTGTTGAAAAATTAGCAAAAATGGAAACCAGGTGATTTAAAAAAATCTGTGTATACTACTAGCATTCAATGCATTTTACTTAATTACTTCTGTAGGAATTTTGCCTTGGCGCCTGGGGGTTTGTCAGCCCGTTCCTGGCTCGCAGAACTACTAAATAAGACCGGCTCTGCTGGTCAGCGCTTGTCTTATGTAGTTTTAGAAGGGAGCGCTCTCCCTTCTGCCGGCGATTCCGCCAATGCGCACATAGCAGACAGTGCATAAGTTAAATGCTCATGACGTTTGGTTCTAGTCTTCTTTATTTGTAAATTTAAGATTTGTTATTTTTGTAGTTAAAAATAAAGCTTTTTTTGTTTAAAAAAAAAACTGTCTCCTAAGTTGTTTAGCTGGCTCCTAGATTCAAAGCAAATTTTGCAATTCCTACTGTACTGGTGGAAGAGACTCAGTCAGTGCTAATGGGTTAGGGGGCGCAATACTTGCCTTGCCCTGGGCGTTGACAGAGAATGAAGAAAAAATTATTATAGAAGTAAATTAGAAAGTTGCTTAAAACTGCATGATCTATCTGAATCATGAAAGAAAACATTTGGGTTAAGTATCTCTTTAAGGGCTAGATTACAAGTGGTGCGCTAATGATAGAACGGGAAGCAATAAGCAGTATCACACTAACATTAGCATACAACTTGATAATACAAGTCCATGGCAAATTAGATGTAGGGTTAACGTGGCCAACATCACTCTAGCGCAACCTATGCTTTCAATGGAGATTGCAACCTCACTAAATAGCTGAAAGTTATAGGTTGCGCTTGAGTACAAACCAACATTGCACTAGAATAATTAGCGTGACTGAAGTGTAAGGGGACGATTTATCAAGCAATCAAGCTGCTTAAAGGAATTAGGAGTTAAGAAGCTGAACGCTTTTGATATATTAGAATTGTATTCTTGAACTTAGTTTGGCTAAAATTTTAGAGTTAGGACCAGTCTTTTGGGACACCTTGAAAGTGGTGACTGGCTTAAGCAGAATATGGCCATATTGTGTGACTAAGATCCCATCTTAATTTACATTTTTTTTTAAAAAAATTATGAAATATTAAGAAGGCAATTTTTGCAACATTAATGAAAAAATGAAAAAAGTTAAAATATGTGAAATAATTTGTGGTCTCATGTGTCTTGAGGTGCGCCAGTACCTGCTCTTATTACCAATAAGATACTTCACATTTATTTGTCATGCACAAGCTTGTTGATATATTACTTTTTAGTTTATATAAGTAAGATGTATAGAACATTGTTTAGTGACACAGCACCAGAAGTGACGGATGTACACTTCCAGTTTTACGAGACAGTGGAACGCAGGCGAGCATTCCAATACAGTTTGGCGCCACTTGTATGGGAATGAGGTATGCACTGTGTTGGGTGTATTTTGATCACTACATAAGAGAGCTTTACACTTGTGTTTGTCATGCTGATGAAGGGGAATAAATCACCCCAAAAACGTTTATACCAATAAATGTTTATGTTTGTTTAAATCCGGAGGAGTGCTTTTTCTGAAACCTGCATGACTATATATATATATATATATATATATATATATATATTTATATATATATATATATATATATATATATATATATATATATATATATATTCCCTGATACAAGAGAGCGCACTTTCCAAGTTATAGACAAGCAATGAATTGTGAATCTGAATACGTTGTATATATTATTAAAAGCCAGTGTGGAGAAATGTATATTGGAAAAAAGGAATGCATGGCAATGCATAGAATGTTCATAAGCCAAGCACTTGATAGTGGAAAAGCAGACCAGCCAGTAGCCAAACATTTTTTAGAACAGAGCACCCAGTGTCTAGTCTGAGATGTTGCCCAATAGAAAGAGAGGGGGCGATAGGAAGAAATTGCTATTACAAAGGGAAGCACAGTGGATATTTAGGTTAGATACTGTATATCCAAGGGGTGTAAATACACATCTATCCCTATCATGTTACTTATAATATTCTAAATTTGATATCCAAAATTCATATGGTGACATTAACCTTTACATTAAAGCTGTGACTACAGGTTTTTGAATACAATGTATGGGATTGATTCTAAAGTGTAACCATTTTTTTCTTCTCCCTTTAGCAAAAAAGGAAAGTGAAGAATAGAAGCAGTAAAATTGCAAGAATTGAAGCAAAAAAGCATATTTGAACATGTCCACTAGATGGGGATAGCTCTTCACATAGTACTGCAAAGGGTCAGGAATCATTTGGGCGAGAGAAACTCTGGTAACATTCCCTATACTTGTTTGCATATGTGGGTGTATAAATAAGGGGCTTTGAGTGTTGTAAGGGTTACCTTGAGAAAGGCCCATGTGAGGGCCGAAATGTTGGAAAATATGAAATCTCTAATAAATGGATATATACTTCAATGATTGATTCCTGAGTTGTGATTGAGATATATATATATATATATATATATATACACACAATATATGTAATCCTCGTTGGATATTCCTCTATCACACTAAACTTGGCCAGTAGTCTTCTTATCCTGGCATCAAGTGGAGTGATAGGGAATATCCCAGAGTAGAGAAAGTTTGTAAAATGAGGTAAGCAGAACTCACAGTTGGCAGGGCAGTCCTAGCGGCAATTTAAAGGAAATCCGTCAGAATAGCAGCTCAGGGGTAGACCAATAGAAGGACCAGGAACAGGCAAGAGTCAGCAACAAAGAGAAATCCAACAGTATAGGGGTAAGACAGGCAGAGTGGTCAGACAAGCAGAGTTTGGCAACAGTATATCAATCCAGCACTTTAGGAGTTAGCAGGCAGAGTGGTCAGACAAGCAGAGTTCAGCAGCAGTATATAAATCCAGAAGTTTAGGGGTTAACAGGTAGAGTGGTCAAACAAGCAGAGTTCAGCAGCAGTATATCAATCCAGCAGTTTAGGGGTTAACAGGCAGAGTGGTCAAACAAGCAGAGGTCAACAACAAAATAACAGTCCAGTAACTAAGTGCACAGCACCCAGGAGCACGAAAAGCAACACCTATACTTGGGCAATCTAAGTAGAGAACAGAGGTACTTACAAGTAAGAAGGGTATCGGGAACACGGTCCAACCACTGGTCTGTGCAACCGAGGAAAAAGAACTCCTCAATCAAAGAGTACTCTGCCACCAAAGTTACCTGGAGTGCCGTAGCAGACGGCAGATCAGGCCGCAAAAAGTACAAGAAGTCAAAAGGAAGCAGGCACTACTCAGTTAGATGAGGAAGATAAAACATCCGTTTATTATAACACTTATATAAAAACATAATGTGCTCCCAAACAGAGGGCAGGCATGCATACAAGGCCAGTCTTACGCGTTTCACGCCCCCTAGTGGCGCTTATTCATAGACTAGTCAGGTGTGGCAGAGTAAGATGATTTATACCCAAGGTACAAACCAGTTAACTCTTGCCACACCGGATGAGGTTAAAACACAAAACCAAGTGAATATTAAAAACAACAAAAAAGCATTATTATAATAACAGAGTTGAGGTGACACAATACATTCTCTATGCAAATATTCATTGTTACCAAACTGAATAATTTTGAATTCAAATTCACATTTTAAAATTGTGAATATTTAGACTATTTTTATGCTAAACTACTTATTGTATTAGTTAGATAACATCATGGACAATTCTACAAGATACAGGAGACATGTGCCTGATTAAGGGATTACATTATTGAGACGACAGAGGTGAATACCTAATCCTGTTATAATAAAGCAGATTGTTTAAACCAACCAAAAGTATATAGTTTTCTGCCATTTTGCATTGCTGCTAACCAAGGAAGCGCATCTGTGCATGCGCGAAACATGTCAGATAGTCAGAGCTGAACCTCTTGTCTATCACCTGTATGAATAAACTCTTGGCACTGGCTACCTGTCCGGATCTGTCGTCTTTTTTTCTGTCTAACCAAATGTAGGGGCACAAACAGCCAAATGCAAAATATAAAATTTAAGATACAGTGGTGTCAGTTGCAATTCCTAACAACTTCAGTTGTCTATGAAATAACTAATATCAAACTCTCTATTCATTCCTAGTGGAATTCTGTTTTTTAATTTTAAGATCCAAAATAGTTCTTTCTTATCAAGGATTTTATTTTTGTTGCCCCCTCTTATGGGGACTCTAGCTAAATCTATAACTTGAACAGATATATTAGCCTTATTTGTAAAATGTGTACCTTTGAAATGGCTAGCCATAGCCACAGCTGATTCCTTTACATAATTTTTCACATCCCTGATGTGTTCTACTCTTTTTCTGAGCTCTCTAGAGGTTTGTCCTATGTAATGACTCAGCATATAAATCACTCATTGAGTGCCACAATTTGCGTAAAACTGGATCTCAAATTTTTGATTAGTACTGCTAGATTTGAAAGAATCACCTTTTAAAATGGGGATGAAAGTGTTACAGTTTTTGCTGCCACATCTAAAATTTCCTTTATGTTTTAGCCATATGGATTCTGTGTATAATATGTTATTTTTAATCATGCTAGATGATAAAGACTGTGCTAGGGTTCTTGTTTTTTTAGAAACAAATTTACAATTTTTAACAATTGGTTTTAGAATCTCATCAGTAAATGCATGTGTTTTTTGAGTACTTTAACGATTCAATCATATTGCATGGTATACTCTGTTGTGAACACTATTGAATTAGTGAAGTTGTTATTTATGTTTTTATATACGCATTATAATAAATGGATGTTTTATCTTCTTCATCTAACCGAACAGAGGTACTTACATAGCCCCAGGTTCGCGCCAAGGAACAGTTCCAGGAGGCTCAGAGGGATGACATTGCAGCAAGTGCACCCAGATCACCGCCGTGTCCCTAGCAACCACCCAAGCAACCGGAAAGAGCCGACTGTGTCCATGGCAATGGCCACAGGAAAGGAAGCAGAGTGGCGTGACAGAGCTCCCTTCTCAAAGGGTACCTCCGGGACCCTAATGTAGTTTGGAGGGGTGAGCAGAGTGAAACTTGGAGACCAAAGAAGGAGGATGCACATCACGGGCAGGAATCCAGGAACGATCTGCCACAGAGTAACCCTTCCAATGCACGAGGTAGTGCAGTTGTCTGTGCCTGTATGTGGAGTCCAGTATCTTAGCAACCTCGTACTCAGGTTCACCATGAATTAAGAGCGGAGGAGGAAGAGGTCTGAATCGAGTATATCTGTTCTTGATATTGGGCTTGAGAAGTGAGATGTGAAAGACTGGGTGTATACGCAGGGTTCTGGGCAAGGTCACTTTGTAGGCAACAGAAGACAGTCTTTTAAGGACTCTATAAGGGCCGATATATCTGGGCCCTAATTTATGACTGGGTTGATGTAGACGAACATGTCGTGTAGAGACCCCAGACATGTTCTCCTACCGAAAGGCACGAACAGTAGCTCAATGATGATCAGCAAACCTCTTGTATCTGGAGACAGCTGAACGCACCCCTGTTGACTGAACGGAAAGAGGAAAGACATGATGTTGGTAGCCTGCTGCGGCTTGAAATGGAGAACATCATAGAGAAGAGTGCCAATGAGTGTTCTTTGCCAGTTCGGCAACATAAGCTCTAAGATAGGCTTCAAAATCTTGATTCACTCTCTCAGTCAGCCCATTGGTCTGAGGATGGTAACCAGAGGACAAGGAAACAGTGGTTCCAATCAACTTGTAGGCTTTCCAAAAAGTAGAGACAAATTGTGGGCCTCTGTCGGAAACAATATTCATGGGAATGCCATGTAGTCGTACCACATGTAAGAGAAAAAGAGATGATAATTCTTGGGCAGATGGCAGTTTCTTTAAGGGTACTAAATGAGCCAATCTGGAAAATCGATCCACTACAACCCAGACAACTGTATGATGGTCAGAAGGGGAGAGATCCACAATGAAATCCATTGTTATGTGTGTCCAAGGTTGTTTGGGAATGGACAATGGTTGGAAGAACCTAGAAAGCAAGGATCGGGGAGTCTTATTGGCAGCACACGTCATGCAGGCTTTCACATAATTTTGAGCGTCAGACTTCATGGTAGGCCACCATACATGTTGGGAAAGAAGCTTGAAAGTTCTTGTCAAACCAGGATGTCCTGACAGTTTACTATCATCAGCCCAGGATAGCACAGGGATGCGTAGGTTTAGAGGTACAAAGAAGACAGAAGCCATGGGGGCTTCAGGAGGCTTTCTAGACTGGGCACTTTACAGTCTTTGAAGAAGAGAGGTGTTAAGTTGAGCAACCACACAGGAGAGGGGTATGATGTGTTCAATAGGAGCTTCAGAAGAATCACTAGACTGAGGAAACTGATGGGAAAGGGCGTCAGCCTTTTTATTTTTGGTCCCAGGAAGTTAAGATACCACAAAGTTAAAACGAGAAAAGAACAAGGCCCACCTGGCCTGTAGAGGATTGAGTCGATGAGCAGTCTCTAGGTAAGTCAGATTCTTGTGATCAGTGAGAATTTGAATGGGGTTGCAGGTACCCTCTAGCCAATGACGCCATTCAGTCAGAGCCATCTTAATGGCTAAGAGTTCATGATTGCCCACATCATAATTCCTCTATGCAGGAGTAAAGCGTTTAGAGAAAAAGGCTACAAGGTGTAACTTGGAAGTTAAAGGATCCTTTTGGGTTAAGACTGCCCCAGCCCCAATCTCGGAGGCATCAACCACTGAAGTGAACTGCAGGTCAGGATCAGGATGGAGGAGCACAGGAGCAGAACAAAAGGCTTTTTTCAGAAGAGAGAAGGCATTTATGGCTTCAGGAGGCCAATTGTTGCAGTTTTTGTTCTGTTTAGTGAACTCAGTGAGTGGAGCAACTATCTGGGAAAAATTCTTTATAAACTTGCGGTAATAATTGGAGAACCCCAAGAATCTCTGTAGTTCCTTTAAAGAAGTTGGTTGAGGCCATTCCAGAACTGCTGTGAGCTTAGAAGGATTCATGGCAAAACCCTCCTTCAAGATGACATAGCCGAGGAACTGGATCTGGACTTGATCAAACTCACATTTCTCCAGTGGCTACCAGAGAATTGTCTCTGAGGTGGAGAAGTACCTGTCTCACATGTTCATGATGCTCCTCAAGGGTGGAAGAGAATATAAGGATTACATCCAGGTAGACGATGATAGTGCGATTGAGGTCACGGAAGACATTGTTGATAAATGCTTGAAAGACTGCAGGGGCATTACACAGCCCAAAGGGCATTACAAGGTATTCGTAATGCCGTGATCTCGTATTGAAGGCAGAAGATACGGATAAAATTGTACGCACCACGTAAGTCCAACTTGGTGAAGTACCAAGCATTCAGAAGTGAATCGTAAAGTTCAGTGATCAAAGTAATGGTATAGTGATTCTTGATAGGGATGTTGTTTAGGGCTCTGTAGTCAATACAGGGTCTAAGCCCACCGTCCTTCTTACTGACAAAAAAGAAGCCAGCCCCGGCAGGAGAAGAGGAAGGGCGAATAAAGCCTTTAGCTAGGTTTTCTTGAATATATTACTCTATTAACTTGGTTTCAGCTTTGGAGTGTGGATAAGTCCTCCCTTTAGGAAGTGGGACTCCAGGAAAGAGGTCGATTTTGCAGTCATAAGGACGGTGGCGTGGCAGCACATCAGGTGCTTTCTTTTTAAAGACGTCTGTGACATCTGCATATACTGAGGGAAGGCTTTAAGGGGTCTGTAAACTGGCTACGGGAATGCGGAGCAGAGGAGTAACCTTAGCAACACAGGAGTGGAAGCAGGATGTACCCTAGGAGGCCAACTTTCCCTTGACCCAGTCGAATTATGGATTGTTAATACGAAGCCAAGGAAGACCAAGGATGACAGGTTGTGCTGGAGAATGAATGACATCGAACTGCAACTGTTCGGTATGAAGGACTCCCACAGTCAGGGTTAGGGGTGCTGATTCAAAATGGATTAAACCTGATCCAAGGGGAGTGCCATCCAGAGTAGTTATCTTGAAACATTGTTTCTTCTGCAGAAGAGGAAAGCCTGCCTGAATCATAAAACGGTGATCAAGAAACTTTCCAGCTGACCCTGAATCAATAAGAGCTTGAGCGTGGACAGAATTCTGAAGGAAGGTCAGGGTAACAGGTACCAGGATCCGAGAGGACTGAGGGGATTTAGTATTGACCACACTTAGAGGTACCCCAATGTTATCCTCTAAGCATTGACTTTTCCCGGCAGAATATCACAGTTCTTAAGCTGGTGTGAGTTAGAACCACAAAAGAAACACAGTCTCAATCTCCTTCTTATCTGTCTTTCGAATTCAGAGGGCTTGAGGGAGGATAGATCCATGGGTTCCTCTACAGAGGCAACTGGAGGTGCTGAAGGGGTAGAGGATAGTCTAGAAACCGGACGAGTAAGATGACGAAAGGGAAGGCTTCTACAAGTTCTGTCTCTCTCAGCTTGTCTCTCCTGGAAGCAAGAATCTAGACTGATACTAAGTGATATAAATTCATCAAGGAAAGAAGGAACATCACAATAAGTAAGTTTGTCCTTGAGGCATTCATGCAAACCTCTCCTAAAGGCCGCCTTGAGGGTGCGAAACTCGATGGCATATTGTGCCACAGTCCTATTGCTCTGGCAGAGATCCAAGAGAGAGTATTCTGCAGCAGTAGTACGGCCAGAAGTCCCAAACACAGAAGATAATGCAGTAATAAAAGCATCAGCATCGTTCAGGAGTTGAGCGCTCTGTTCCAAAAGGGGAGAGACCCAGGCCAGGGACTTGCCTTTCAATAAAGAAATGATAAAGATGACCTTTGAATGATGAGACTGGAAGGTGTGAGGATTATTGTGAAAGTGCAGCCTGCACTGTTTAAGAAAACCCCTACAGTCAGTAGTACCATGGTACTTGTCAGGCAAAGGTATCCGGGGTATGTTTCCAGAAGCAGGGGAAGGGGACTTAGCACTGGCAGCTAGGACTGGCTGAGCAACAACAGGAGTAGTATTCTTTTCTGCAACCAATGAGGAGAGCATAACGTATATAGCCTCTAGGTTAGAGTCCACATTCTGCAAGGGTACGGTATGGGTTCCCAGCATCTGTCCCTGAAGATGGACTGCTCTTGCAACCTCATTTGGATCTATGGCCCAAGTATAATGCAATGCTCGTGGGATATTCCTCTATCACACCAAACTTGGCCAGTAGTCTTCTTACCCCGGTGTCAAGTGGAGTGATAGAAAATATCCCAGAGCAGAGAAAGTTTATAAAATGAGGTAAGCAGTACTCACAGTAGGCAGGGCAGTCCTAGTGGCAATAGAAAGAAAATCCGGCAGAATACTAGTTCAGGGGTAGACCAATAGAAGGACCAGGAACAGGCAGGAGTCAGCTTCAAAGGGAAATCCAACAGTATAGGGGTAAGACAGGCAGAGTGGTCAGACAAGCAGAGTTCAGCAGCAGTATTTCAATCCAGCAGTTTAGGGGTTAACAGGCAGAGTGGTCAAACAAGCAGAGGTCAACAACAAAATAACAGTCCAGTAACTAAGTGCACAGCACCCAGGAGCACGAAAAGCAACACCTATACTTGAGAAATGTAAGTAGAGAACAGAGGTACAGCAGCCGGAAAGAGTCAAAAATAAGAATTTTAAGTATTCCTAATGTACCTTCAGCTTTAGTGCAATTGATCTATTGTTCAGGTTAGCGTGCAAGCAATCAAAGACTTTCTTTTGCGCGCCCCATAGAAGTTAGCGATGTCATAATATATGAATTCCTAAAATCGCACTCTTTTTTCTTTCAACTTGTAATACCAGCATTAATCTGGCTGCAATTTTTTTTTTAACTCAAATGCAGTTAGC
This sequence comes from Bombina bombina, assembly GCF_027579735.1. Classification (NCBI taxonomy): domain Eukaryota; kingdom Metazoa; phylum Chordata; class Amphibia; order Anura; family Bombinatoridae; genus Bombina; species Bombina bombina. Next base: position 1,380,057,954 of record NC_069500.1, read on the forward strand.
GCTTAAGCGTAAAAAAAATTAGCTGCCGCTTGTAATGTTTAAAGGGACACTGAACTCAATTTTTTTCTTTCGTGATTCAGATAGAGCAGCAATTTTAAGCAACTTTATAATTTTCTCCTATTATCAATTTTTCTTCATTCTCTTGGTATCTTTATTTGAAAAGCAAGAATGTAAGTTTAGAAGCTGGCCCATTTTTGGTGAACAACCTGGGTTGTTCTTGCTGAATGGTGGATAAATTCACCCATCAATAAAAAAGTGCTGTCCAGTATTCTAAACCAAAAATTGTCTGACTTCTTTGCTTAGATATATTTAGAAAGAAATTCATCCGTCAGCTGTTCCATAAAATACTTGACTTTATTAGTGCAATCATTAAAATATGACATGGGTCAGCAAATAAACGGACATGGTGTAGTCTCGGGCATAGCACAAACACGCCCCAGACTGCACCATGTTCGTTTATTTGCTGACCCATGTCATATTTTAACAATTGCGCTAATAAAGTCAAGTATTTTATGGAACAGCTGATGGATGAATTTCTTTCTAAATATTTTCAAGTTCCACTAATCCGGACGCTATATGCTATTCAAATGGATAGGAGCAGGTGTGCCAAGATTGCAGTGTCTGGAGTGGACAGAGGGTAGGTCACGTGAATGTGACATAAGGGTACGGAAGATCGCAAGCCACGAGGAATGCTGACAAGCCGAATAGCCAGGCAAACCCTGTGAGCCGAATGCTGAGAGTGAGAGAGACGGAGTCCCCACCACAAGTTAAAGGCTAATAAGGAAACCCTGGTTTCAGTGGCTCTGAGATTGTATCGGGATATCAATGTTTTACGGTATAACATCAGAACACCTGTAAGAATCTACTGTTATTTTGTTCCCCTGTTCCCCTCGTATAAACACTGCACGGACGCCTTTATTCATATAGGACATTAATTTCTATCCTATAAGTATTGGGACACCCCTTCCATTTTCTATTCTTTGCTTAGATGCCTTCTTTTTCAAATACAGATAGCAAGAGAACAAAGAAAATTTGATAATAGGAGTAAATTAGAAAGTTGCTTAAAAATCGTGGATTTGGGCTCTAGACACCTGTTCCGGAGGAGGAGCTTAGCACAGGTGGCTGAGTGCTGTGCTGCAGTCCTACAAGCTGCTGGTGGTGAAAATATGCACCAGCCCTGAGAAATTTGGGCTTGCTGCCTGGTTAGCAAGAATCAACGCTAACGGAACATAAAACAGTGGAACTCCATCCCACTGTATTGAGATCCCCTTTGATTAAAGAATCCTACCTTATCCATAAGCAGGTATCTAATCTAAGATAGGTACAGGACTTTTAACTCTCCCTCTCCCCTACCTGTGACCAAAAACGAAAAGAAATCAAAAACAGGAGGATGCAAAAATCTGCTGCATTAAGCTGAGCAAGCCTGTCTCTTTCAACTATGTCCTGGATTTTGGCAAGTATTTCACTCACCCTTTAACTGAAGACACTCTGGCGGTGTAAGGAGCTGCGCTACTCGGCGCACCTGGAAGAATTACCTGTTCCCTTGTTTCATTTGCTCTCTGAAGGTCTTGAGCGGGCCCGTGCGGCTGGATCCCTCCTCCCCCACCGTTGCTGCGTGGGAGGAGGCGAGCGTGGCGGGAGGCCGGTCCTGCTGTGCGGACGAACGAGCCCTGACGTACCTCCAGAAGAGTTCTTGGCGAGTAGCCAACAGCCGGGTTCTCCTTCCCCACCGGTGCTGCGAGAAAGGAGGGAGACTCACTGAGGATTTCTGTTGTTGGGCTCCTGAAGTTCTGGGATAACGCCGTGCTATAGGAGGGTGAGTGACACAGAGGAGCACCTCTGACTGTTTGTTTTTTAAAAAAAATGCCTGCATGTAAACAGCTTTAAAAAGGGACATAAGTATTGGAGAAAGAAGAAAAAATAAAAATCTTTTTTTTTGGTTGGTAAATTTTACTGAGCGGCTTGAAAACATAATTTATGTAAGAACTTACCTGATAAATTCATTTCTTTCATATTAGCAAGAGTCCATGAGCTAGTGACGTATGGGATATACATTCCTACCAGGAGGGGCAAAGTTTCCCAAACCTCAAAATGCCTATAAATACACCCCTCACCACACCCACAATTCAGTTTAACGAATAGCCAAGAAGTGGGGTGATAAAAAAAGTGCGAAAGCATATAAAATAAGGAATTGGAATAATTGTGCTTTATACAAAATCATAACCACCACAAAAAAAAGGGCGGGCCTCATGGACTCTTGCTAATATGAAAGAAATGAATTTATCAGGTAAGTTCTTACATAAATTATGTTTTCTTTCATGTAATTAGCAAGAGTCCATGAGCTAGTGACGTATGGGATAATGACTACCCAAGATGTGGATCTTTCCACACAAGAGTCACTAGAGAGGGAGGGACAAAATTAAGACAGCCAATTCCTGCTGAAAATAATCCACACCCAAAATAAAGTTTAATGAAAAACATAAGCAGAAGATTCAAACTGAAACCGCTGCCTGAAGTACTTTTCTACCAAAAACTGCTTCAGAAGAAGAAAATACATCAAAATGGTAGAATTTAGTAAAAGTATGCAAAGAGGACCAAGTTGCTGCTTTGCAAATCTGATCAACCGAAGCTTCATTCCTAAACGCCCAGGAAGTAGAAACTGACCTAGTTGAATGAGCTGTAATTTTCTGAGGCGGAGTTTTACCCGACTCAACATAGGCAAGATGAATTAAAGATTTCAACCAAGATGCCAAAGAAATGGCAGAAGCTTTCTGGCCTTTTCTAGAACCGGAAAAGATAACAAATAGACTAGAAGTCTTTCGGAAAGATTTAGTAGCTTCAACATAATATTTCAAAGCTCTAACAACATCCAAAGAATGCAACGATTTCTCCTTAGAATTCTTAGGATTAGGACATAATGAAGGAACCACAATTTCTCTACTAATGTTGTTGGAATTCACAACTTTAGGTAAAAATTCAAAAGAAGTTCGCAACACCGCCTTATCCTGATGAAAAATCAGAAAAGGAGACTCACAAGAAAGAGCAGATAATTCAGAAACTCTTCTGGCAGAAGAGATGGCCAAAAGGAACAAAACTTTCCAAGAAAGTAATTTAATGTCCAATGAATGCATAGGTTCAAATGGAGGAGCTTGAAGCGCCCCCAGAACCAAATTCAAACTCCAAGGAGGAGAAATTGACTTAATGACAGGCTTTATACGAACCAAAGCTTGTACAAAACAATGAATATCAGGAAGAATAGCAATCTTTCTGTGAAAAAGAACAGAAAGAGCAGAGATTTGTCCTTTCAAGGAACTTGCAGACAAACCCTTATCTAAACCATCCTGAAGAAACTGTAATACTCTCGGTATTCTAAAAGAATGCCAAGAAAAATGATGAGAAAGACACCAAGAAATATAAGTCTTCCAGACTCTATAATATATCTCTCTAGATACAGATTTACGAGCCTGTAACATAGTATTAATCACAGAGTCAGAGAAACCTCTGTGACCAAGAATCAAGCGTTCAATCTCCATACCTTTAAATTTAATGATTTCAGATCCTGATGGAAAAAAGGACCTTGAGACAGAAGGTCTGGTCTTAACGGAAGAGTCCACGGTTGGCAAGAGGCCATCCGGACAAGATCCGCATACCAAAACCTGTGAGGCCATGCTGGAGCTACCAGCAGAACAAACGAGCATTCCTTCAGAATCTTGGAGATTACTCTTGGAAGAAGAACTAGAGGCGGAAAAATATAGGCAGGATGATACTTCCAAGGAAGTGATAATGCATCCACTGCCTCCGCCTGAGGATCCCGGGATCTGGACAGATACCTGGGAAGTTTCTTGTTTAGATGAGACGCCATCAGATCTATTTCTGGAAGTTCCCACATTTGAACAATCTGAAGAAATACCTCTGGGTGAAGAGACCATTCGCCCGGATGCAACGTTTGGCGACTGAGATAATCCGCTTCCCAATTGTCTATACCTGGGATATGAACCGCAGAGAGTAGACAGGAGCTGGATTCCGCCCAAACCAGAATTCGAGATACTTCTTTCATAGCTAGAGGACTGTGAGTCCCTCCTTGATGATTGATGTATGCCACAGTTGTGACATTGTCTGTCTGAAAACAAATGAACGATTCTCTCTTCAGAAGAGGCCAAAACTGAAGAGCTCTGAAAATTGCACGGAGTTCCAAAATATTGATCGGTAATCTCACCTCCTGAGATTCCCAAACTCCTTGTGCCGTCAGAGATCCCCACACAGCTCCCCAACCTGTGAGACTTGCATCTGTTGAAATTACAGTCCAGGTCGGAAGCACAAAAGAAGCCCCCTGAATTAAACGATGGTGATCTGTCCACCACGTTAGAGAGTGTCGAACAATCGGTTTTAAAAACCTAGAATTTCCATGCATAAGGCTACCGAAGGGAATGATTGTGACTGAAGATTTCGACAAGCTGTAATTAATTTTAGACGTCTCTTGTCTGTTAAAGACAGAGTCATGGACACTGAATCCATCTGGAAACCCAGAAAGGTTACCCTTGTCTGAGGAATCAATGAACTTTTTGGTAAATTGATCCTCCAACCATGATCTTGAAGAAACACCACAAGTCGATTCGTATGAGATTCTGCTAAATGTAAAGACTGAGCAAGTACCAAGATATCGTCCAAATAAGGAAATACCACAATACCCTGTTCTCTGATTACAGACAGAAGGGCACCGAGAACCTTTGTAAAAATTCTTGGAGCTGTAGCTAGGCCAAACGGCAGAGCCACAAACTGGTAATGCTTGTCCAGAAAAGAGAATCTCAGGAACTGATAATGATCTGGATGAATCGGAATATGCAGATATGCATCCTGTAAATCTATTGTGGACATATAATTCCCTTGCTGAACAAAAGGCAAGATAGTCCTTACAGTTACCATCTTGAACGTTGGTATCCTTACATAACGATTCAATATTTTTAGATCCAGAACTGGTCTGAAGGAATTCTCCTTCTTTGGTACAATGAAGAGATTTGAATAAAACCCCATCCCCTGTTCCGGAACTGGAACTGGCATAATTACTCCAGTCAACTCTAGATCTGAAACACAATTCAGAAATGCTTGAGCTTTTACTGGATTTACTGGGACACGGGAAAGAAAAAATCTCTTTGCAGGAGGTCTCATCTTGAAACCAATTCTGTACCCTTCTGAAACAATGTTCTGAATCCAAGGATTGTGAACAGAATTGATCCAAATTTCCTTGAAAAAACGTAACCTGCCCCCTACCAGCTGAGCTGGAATGAGGGCCGCACCTTCATGTGGACTTAGAAGCAGGCTTTGCCTTTCTAGCTGGCTTGGATTTATTCCAGACTGGAGATGGTTTCCAAACTGAAACTGCTCCTGAGGATGAAGGATCAGGCTTTTGTTCTTTGTTGAAACGAAAGGAACGAAAACGATTATTAGCCCTGTTTTTACCTTTAGATTTTTTATCCTGTGGTAAAAAAGTTCCTTTCCCACCAGTAACAGTTGAAATAATAGAATCCAACTGAGAACCAAATAATTTGTTACCCTGGAAAGAAATAGAAAGTAGAGTTGATTTAGAAGCCATATCAGCATTCCAAGTTTTAAGCCATAAAGCTCTTCTAGCTAAAATAGCTAGAGACATAAACCTGACATCAACTCTGATAATATCAAAAATGGCATCACAGATAAAATTATTAGCATGCTGAAGAAGAATAATAATATCATGAGAATCATGATGTGTTACTTGTTGCTCTAAAGTTTCCAACCAAAAAGTTGAAGCTGCAGCAACATCAGCCAAAGATATAGCAGGTCTAAGAAGATTACCTGAACACAGATAAGCTTTTCTTAGAAAGGATTCAATTTTCCTATCTAAAGGATCCTTAAACGAAGTACCATCTGACGTAGGAATAGTAGTACGTTTAGCAAGGGTAGAAATAGCCCCATCAACTTTAGGGATTTTGTCCCAAAATTCTAATCTGTCAGACGGCACAGGATATAATTGCTTAAAACGTTTAGAAGGAGTAAATGAATTACCCAATTTATCCCATTCTTTGGAAATTACTGCAGAAATAGCATTAGGAACAGGAAAAACTTCTGGAATAACCACAGGAGCTTTAAATACCTTATCCAAACGTTTAGAATTAGTATCAAGAGGACCAGAATCCTCTATTTCTAAAGCAATTAGTACTTCTTTAAGTAAAGAACGAATTAATTCCATTTTAAATAAATATGAAGATTTATCAGCATCAACCTCTGAGACAGAATCCTCTGAACCAGAAGAGTCATCAGAATCAGAATGATGATGTTCATTTAAAAATTAATCTGTAGGGAGAGAAGTTTTAAAAGATTTTTTACGTTTACTAGAGGGAGAAATAACAGACATAGCCTTCTTTATGGATTCAGAAACAAAATCTCTTATGTTATCAGGAACATTCTGCACCTTAGATGTTGAAGGAACTGCAACAGGCAATGGTACTTTACTAAAGGAAATATTATCTGCATTAACAAGTTTGTCATGACAATCAATACAAACAACAGCCGGAGGAATAGCTACCAAAAGTTTACAGCAGATACACTTAGCTTTGGTAGTTCCAGCACCAGACAGCGATTTTCCTGAAGTATCTTCTGACTCAGATGCAACGTGAGACATCTTGCAATATGTAAGAGAAAAAACAACATATAAAGCAAAATTGATCAAATTCCTTAAATGACAGTTTCAGGAATGGGAAAGAATGCCAAGAACAAGCTTCTAGCAACCAGAAGCAATAAAAAATGAGACTTAAATAATGTGGAGATAAAAGCGACGCCCATATTTTTTAGCGCCAAATCAGACGCCCACATTATTTGGCGCCTAAATGCTTTTGGCGCCAAAATTACGCCACATCCGGAACGCCGACATCTTTGGCGCAAAATAACGTCAAAAAAATGACGCAACTTCCGGCGACACGTATGACGCCGGAAACGGAAAAGAATTTTTGCGCCAAAAAGTCCGCGCCAAGAATGACGCAATAAAATGAAGCATTTTCAGCCCCCGCGAGCCTAACAGCCCACAGGGAAAAAAGTGTCAAATTTTTGAAGGTAAGAAAAAAATGATTAATTCAAATGCATTATCCCAAATATGAAACTGACTGTCTGAAAAAAAAAGGAAAGTTGAACATTCTGAGTCAAGGCAAATAAATGTTTGAATACATATATTTAGAACTTTATAAACAAAGTGCCCAACCATAGCTTAGAGTGTCACAGAAAATAAGATTTACTTACCCCCGGACACTCATCTACATGTTTGTAGAAAGCCAAACCAGTACTGAAACGAGAATCAGCAGAGGTAATGGTATATATAAGAGTATATCGTCGATCTGAAAAGGGAGGTAAGAGATGAATCTCTACGACCGATAACAGAGAACCTATGAAATAGACCCCGTAGAAGGAGATCACTGCATTCAAATAGGCAATACTCTCCTCACATCCCTCTGACATTCACTGCACGCTGAGAGGAAAACCGGGCTCCAACTTGCTGCGGAGCGCATATCAACGTAGAATCTAGCACAAACTTACTTCACCACCTCCATCGGAGGCAAAGTTTGTAAAACTGAATTGTGGGTGTGGTGAGGGGTGTATTTATAGGCATTTTGAGGTTTGGGAAACTTTGCCCCTCCTGGTAGGAATGTATATCCCATACGTCACTAGCTCATGGACTCTTGCTAATTACATGAAAGAAATAGGCACTTTAGCACTAAAGCAGAGTCACAAACTCAAGTCTGAACCTGGTGAGGGGAGTGGGGGAGGAGAGGAGATTAAAAGTTTGGACTGCAAATAAAGAAGTTAAGCTGTACATGCTGCTGATTAAACTGAAACTTTGTGTGGAAAGAAAGGGAAACAAAGAAGGATAAAGAGAAAAATTGGTCCTGGGCACCATGCTGTGAATAAATGTTTTTTCTCTACTGGAAGGGACCTGCATATTAAAATCCCCCCTTACATCCTGAGAAGGACAAAACTACTGGATCTAATTATTTTTTTCTAATTGCTTTGTGATTGACTTAGTAATGATTATTGGTCTGATCCTTTTCCCTTTCCTAGCATAGGGGAAGGTGAAGAAAAAGAAAAATCTTTTTCAAGTCACTGAAAAAGTTACTGAAAAATAACTGCCTTCCCCACAGTATCTAAACTAATAGAGATATTATTTTCAGTAATTATTATCTGTTATGATTTTTTTCTATATAGTTTTTTAGGGCTGTTTTGTTTCTGTATTGTTGTTTCTTAAGCCTGGACAAAATAGGGTGGTAAACAGAGAAGAGGGATTATCAAATTGTGAAGTTTAATATTAAATTTTCTACATACGTTTATAGAGGATAGAATAATAAGAGAGGGAAAAGGTAAAAGAAGCTCTGTATTTGGCTTGGTGTGCTGGTGTTCCTATAATTGATAAATCAAGCCACTTTAAACTTTCTAAGGAAAAGGAAACATTAAGTTCTGTCTGATTATCTACTTCCTCTGTTCTATGGGCCTTAGCTTTTTGTGCTTGTTAACTATTACTAAGGTATTGAGCTAAGAAGGTAACACCAGCAGAAAGTAATAACTGGCATTAACATATTACCATGTTGTTTTAAGCATTGTATTATACTGAAAAACATAAAAAGACTTATCAAGTTTGAGAGTGACATTAACCCCTGCAGAAGTGACCTTGTGATAATCCTAATCACTTATTGCTCTAGCATCTAGAAATACTATATATTTATCTATAAGTTAATAAGCTTCACTGAATATAGAGGTAGAAGTTGTGAGTTTTTGACGTTGCCACCTTATATTAAGGATATTTAGGCCTGAGGTTGCTGTTATAACCAATAGAATTAACGTTATCAGGCAACACTATAGAGTAATCAACTGTCTTTACTTAGTGGCTCTCCCTCCCACCGTTATTCACTTCGTGCTATCTTTATACATGATTTGGTGAACAAGTCTAATCCACTATTTGGTTTTCGTAAAAAAAAAAAAAAAAAAAGAGAGATATACAACCCTCCCCTTCACACCCTTGCACATTGTCCCCTCACCCCTTGCCCTCACTCCCCTTCCCCCTATTGATGCACTTGGAGAACTCTCCCTAACAAGGCCTATTGATTTAATCACAAGATTCTACGGCACATGGATAAATTCCTTCACTCACACTCCCGGACTCCTTCACCAGTCATGGCAACCAAGCAGAGAGACAGGAGGACAAAGGTCACTGCTGAAGTATCCTGTGAATTACCTATCTCTGCAGCTTCTACCCTGCCTATAAATGAATTGACTAATATACAGGCTTTAGTAGCTAGTATCTCTGAGGCACTAACCCCTAAATTTGATGCTTTAAGGTCTAAGATTAAACAGGATTTAAATTTACTTAGACAGGAGATACAACTATTTTCAAATAGATTAGACGAAGTCGAACAGAGAGTATCTGACCTGGAGGATCTTGTTTCAGTTCAAGGGTCTAATCTTGAATCTAACAACATAATCATTGCTAAAATGCAGAACAAAATTGAAGACCTGGAAAATCGCTCTAGGCGAAATAATATTCGTATCATTGGGGTACCTAAAGGGGGCCAAACGGAAGATTTAAGTAAATTTATTCCTGAGGTGTTAGCTCAGCTAATCAAAATTTCTCCCAATCATCCTCAAATAGTAGTTGAGAGGATACATAGAATAGGGAGACGAATAATGGACAGGCAGGAAGATAGCAGGCCCAGACCTATTATAGCGAAGTTACTTAACTTTCAAGATAAGGTCACAATACTTCAGTATTTTCGGAAAAACCAGCCCATAACCTATAAGGAAAATAGAATTCTTCTATTCCAGGATTATTCAGTTGAAACGGCCACTAAGAGAAGGAATTTGGCTCCAATTTGTACAAAATTTATCCATCAAGGCTATCAGGCCTTAATTATATATCCTTCCAAACTAAAAATTTATGCAAAAGGTAAAACTTATTTATTTGATAATTCACACGAGGCAGAAAAACTGTTGCAGCAACTGAATAGTCAGGAGTAGTAAAAGTTATCATGGATAAGGTAGCAAATACAGACAAAAAATGTGGCTAGAATGGACAGATTTTCTTTTTGTCTGTTCTCTCCCCTTCTCCCTCCAACTTTTTTTTTTTTTCTCCCTCTCTCTTCTCCCCTTTTGATATTTTATTTTTACCTTCTGTGCCCCTTTTCCCCCTCCTTTTTCGCTCTCCCCCCCCCCCCCACTCCTCAGGTGAATGACTAACCAAGTGGCTAACTTTAAGGTAGTTTCCTGGAATGTGGGGGGGATATCAACACCCATTAAAAGGAAAACGATTTTAACCCATGTAAGACGGCTCGAGTCTGACATAGTTTTCTTACAGGAAACACATCTAACCCTGGAGGAAACTCTGAAACTTAAACAAGGATGGGTAAAAGAAATCTATGCCTCATCAGGCACAGGTCAGAGAAGGGGGGTGGCCATATTGATGGGGAAAAGGCTTAAAGCAGACACTCTCCAGATTTTACCTGATCCAGAGGGGAGATATATCTTTTTAAAGATTAAAATTGACAAGACAATTTTTTCACTCTGTAATATTTATGCACCTAATACTATTGATTCAGAATTCTGGAATCAACTACAAGCCAAGATTCTCTCTTTCAGGGAAGGATATTTAATTCTCTGAGGGGACTTTAATATGGCCCCCCATTGTCCTTTGGACAGGTTAAGGGAGAAAGAGAAATTTAAAAAGAATAAGAAAGATAATCTAGAATCTAAACTGCTGACTAAAATCAGGCAAAACTTGAACATTAGAGACATATGGAGGATTCAGAATCCTGACGTTAGGGAATTCACGTGCCTTTCCAAAGCACATAAGACTATGTCAAGAATAGATCTTTTCCTTATTGACGAAAGGCTGTGCACAGCCAAAATAAGAGCAAAGATATTACCAATCTTTCTCTCTGATCATGGACCAATCTCCCTGAATTTCCAACTGAGAGGCCCTAGAACAGGCTCTTCGCGTTTCCACTTTCCCTCCTTCCTAGCATCAGATACAAAATTCAAAGTTCAGCTGAAGATTAAATTTGAAGATTATATTCAGTGCAACAGAGAATATTGGGACCGCTCCCTGATTTTTTGGGAGGCAGCCAAAGCAGTTATGAGGGGTGAAATCATTGCCTATAATGCAATGATAAATAAAAAATTAAGATCAAGAGAAAGAGAGTTAAATAATGCAGTAATTAACTCATATAATCATCTCCTCTTGACAAGAAATTCGGTTAACTGGGCAAGTTATCTTCGGGTGAAAAACGATAAAGACACTTTTTCTATCTATAGAGAAACTCAGTCAGAGTTAAAATTACAATCTAAACTATACAGATATGGAAACAAATCTGGTAAATTACTTGCTAATTTGGTCAAAAATGAGAAAAAGCCATCACTTATTGAAAAACTTCTTGTAGATGGGAAGCTCCTTACGGAGAACACAGAGATACATAAGGAACTGGTTAAATATTATCAAGATATATATGCCTCTAAAATATATGATTTAACACAGGCAGAGGAGTTCTGGAGTAAAATTAGTTGTCCCAAGATATCTGTAGAATTAATAGAGACTCTTAATGCCCCGATAAGAGTAGAAGAAATAGAGAAGGTGATCTCTGAATCCGCTATCAATAAAGCTGCAGGCCCGGATGGGTTACCAAGCGAATTCTATAAGATCCTTTCCTCAGAAATCGCGCCTCATCTTAGTAATGTATATAATGCTATGTATATTAAAGGAGAATTGGTGCCGAAAGCTTTTTCTGCCTCCTTCACAACACTTATTCCTAAAAGTGGAAAGGATCCAGTTCAAAGGGAATCTTACAGACCAATAGCCTTATTAAACGTCGACTATAAGGTTTTCATGTCAATCTTGGCTAAAAGGCTACAAAAGATATTACCGAATATTAGCGGAACAAACTCCTGACCTTGCCATTGTGTCAATCGATGCTGAGAAGGCATTCGATTCGATACAACATGACCATCTTTTTACTTCATTGGGACGGTTTGGGTTTGGAGGAAACTTCCTCAAATTCATTATGAATCTGTATAACTCTCCTTTAACAAGCTTAATTGTGAATAACACTGTCTCTTTACAAATTGTGCTTAACAGAGGAACTAGGCAGGGTTGCCCCCTCTCTCCTCTCCTTTTTAACCTATGTATTGAACCATTAGCCATCAGGATTAGGTCACAGCTGGAAGGGGTGGCGATAGGTAGACAGGAGATTAAACTAGCCCTATACGCAGATGACATCCTTGTCTATCTGTCAAACACTAGGGTTAATATACCTAAGCTGCTGGGAATCACTAACCAATTTGGACTATTCTCTGGTTATAAAATAAACGTGATGAAATCAGAGCTGTACTGGCTTAGAAAAAATAAAGACTCCTTGGGGAATAGTCCTTTTAGAATAGTTAATGAGTCATTTAAGTATTTAGGCATAGTAATACCTACTAATCCACGGGATCTATATAATTTTAATATTTCTCCAATTATGACCACAATTAAAAATAAACTTAGACTCTTTCTATTTCAGGACGGATAGCCTTGTTTAAAATGGTTCTTCTCCCCAAACTATTATATGTATTACAGAACACAGCATTAATACTTTATGATAGGGATATTCGAGGGCTAAACAGCTGGCTCAGAAGCTTCATCTGGCAGAAGAGAAAACCCAGGATAGCCCTGAGCAAACTAACACATGCTAAAATATTTGCTGGTTTTGCATTACCTGATATACGGCTTTACAATTTTGCTTTCTTAGCACGAATTGCTGCAGATTGGATTTTCTGTAATAACTATGTTTTAAACAATGCATTGGAGGATAGTGTTTGTGACCCATACCTTCCATGTGCACTGCTGCATTGTGACTTAAAAGGTTTGCCATCTAAAATGAAGGAGAACAAAATGATTTTTAATCCTCTAAAGGCCTGGTGGAAGATAGGGAAGCTTCTTTCTATCAACTGCAAGGTTTCAAAATATCTCCCTGTTCTGGGTAACCCATTATTTCAAGCAGGACTGGATTCTGCAATTTTTAAGAAATGGCAAATGGTGGGACTGAACACAATGATCCAATTCATTGATAAGGAAAAAAAATGTGTTAGAACTTTTGAAGAAATTAAAAATAGCTTCAACCTCTCTAATAAGGAGTTCTTTTGCATTTTTGCAAGTAAGGCACTATGCATTAGAGCTAACGAGGGAGGGAGAGTGGCAATGGGATTTGGGAGATCTAGAGGATTGGCTCACTTTAGTTAAGAAGGGACGTATGTCCATCTCTTATTGCTACTACCTCTTAGGAGCAAACAGAGCAAGTCATACTTTAGAGAAAATTGCTCAAGATTAGAGACTAATTTTGGCCCAGGATTATATTGACCATAAATTTATGCAAAAATCTATTCATAAAGTGGCAATGGCTACTCTTTCAGCAACATGGAGAGAAGCTCATCTTAAGTTATTACATAAATTTCACTATACTCCGGAAAAAGGCTATAAGCTCCAGAACATGAATTTTTTTAAATGTCCTAAGTGCTCCTTAATTGCGGCAGATCTCTTACATATGATAGTTAACTGTCCCCTGATTAGGCAATTTTGGCGAAAACTAGAATTCTAGATCAATACTACTCTCAGGATCTCCCCTCTGGAGATATCGGCAAGCTTAATTATATTTTGCTGTGATAATCAGATAGAACAACAATCAAATGAAAAAATAATAAGTGTCTCTATAATGGCAGCTAGGTACTTAATATTTAAAAAATGGAAGACGAGAGAAATCCCTAGTGTGGTGGAAATAAAAAATTTCCTCAAAAAACAATGCATATTAGAACAACGTGACACGGATATTAATAATGATTCTGACATCAGAAAATTTTTTAGTAAATGGCCACCATTTATTAAATCCCTCCCGGCCACAGAGATAGACTATATTGTATTTCCCTTCCAAAACACAGAGCTAGTACAACTGGGGTTATGGTAAATGGATAGGAATCAAAGGTTTTGGGTGCGGGGAGCGAATGTGGAAATTCCCTTTCCCCCCTCTCCCCCTCTTTTTTTTTCTCCCCCCTTTTTTTTTTTTTTTTTTTCTCCCTCTCTCTCTCTCTTGGTGGAAGTATTGAGAAGTAACAGATATGAGTCTGGACTGCAATAATAATAATAATATAAAATTGAACTGAGGTTGATCAACTAAGAAAAATTAGCTTGAGCATACTAATTCTTAATTAACTTGAAGGTAATTTAGGAGTATTATTGGTTATAAAAAGCATAAACAATAGATTGGTTTGATTTGTTGACTGTACGCATAAAGTATATAAGGGAAATAGTGCTGTTTTTCCCTGTTAAATTTTTTTTTTTTCTTTTTTCCCCTTCCCCTCTCCTTTGTTATTGTTTTTTGTTTAAGGAATTATAGAAATAATATAATTCAATAGGAAACTCTAGAGATGAATGATTGTTAGAATTATTGAATCCTCACGGTTGTTTGGTTGTTTTTTTTCATTGTTTATGTAACCTTCTCTGTTTCCTGAAAACTGCTTAAAAATGTATAAACATGTTGAAATATAATAAAAATGAAATTTAAAAAAAAAATCGTGGATTTGGAGAGGTATACTCTTATGTATATATATGCAAACAAATTACACATTGTTTATTTCATATTTTTAAAGTTAGGCCCCTTTCCTCTTTTGAAGCGTTTCACTTTTTAGTTTTTCAAAATCTCCTACAGTATTAGATTATTTTTCTGGGCAATTTTTACATTTACTGTAATTATTGTAATTCTCTTTAACCATTAAACAATACATTTTTACATTTAAATACACAGAATATACTCTCCGACCAGAATTATAAAACAAAACAAGAAAAAACATAGTTAAAGGGACAGTCTAGTCCAAAATAAACTTTCATGATTCAGATAGAGAATGTAATTTTAAACAATCCACCAATTTTGCTTTGTTCTCTTGGTATTCTTAGTTGAAAGCTAAACCTAGGAGGTTCATATGCTAATTTCTAAGCCCTTGAAGGCTGCCTTTTGTCTCAGAGCATTTTGACAGTTTTCTACCACTAGAGGATATTAGTTCATGTGTGTCTTATAGATAACACTGTGCTCACTCACGTGGAGTTCCAGTGAGCCAGCTCGGATTGGCTAAAATGGATGCCTGGCAAAAGAACTAAAATAAGGGGGCAGTTTGCAGATTGGTGGAGGTCAAGCGAAATAACTCACGCAGTCCAGGACATGCTGGCTTATAGTCCTGCAGAAGTGTTTAACCAATCAGAGGAATGGGGGGGGGGGGCTGCGAAGTAAGAATTTGTATCTTTTATTTTTTGCTACAGCCAAGTTATATATATAACTTGACTCAATGGTGACACTAAAGATTGTATGAACATATCTTATGGAAAAAGAGCACTTATAATCTCTCACACCTTCCTGTGAGTTGCTTCTTTTTAACGTTAGTAGCATTTAATATCAGACGTTAGATGATAACATTATCACAGTTTGGCAGTGAACATTATTCTGCCTTATTCAAATAAATAAATGTAAAATAAATATGACTTTAAGAAAGATATTTAAAACTGATAACGCTATTAAAACTTTAACGTTTTTTTTTTATACAATGCGACAAGAAAAAAGAAATTTAAATAATATACTACTACTATGCCGCAGCAGACAATACGCATTAGAAGGAGGAATTCAGAACTTAATACAACAAAAAGAAGATCTTAATAAATAATCTACTATAGAGGACTTTGCTTTATTAAAAGGATATATGAGAAATTACGTTTTAGAATTTGAAAAGGAAGTTACTGAAATTGAAAGAGTAGATTATCTGGAACAATGGAAAGACAAAATGTAGGATGGAGTGACATTACTAAAGGACAAGTCATCTTTCCAGGATTCAATGCTAAAATAACTATAAGAAAAAAATGTATGATATAGAAAACAAAGATAGAAGAAAAAATATTAGAATTAAAAAGGGACATTCAAGTGCTGAGTACAACTCCAGTAGCAGGGTTACTATCCACTATGCTAATCAAGTATTTCTCTTATTTTAACCCATTACAGAAGCCATTTGTGAAAGCCATGTATATTTATACTGGGCAGCGGCATCTTTGTACACATGTATTGCTATTTGACAGCTGCCACTTGCATTTGGATTAGCTTGCACAATAGAAAACAGAATAATTACGATTGCAGGTTTTTTTTTTACACAGTTTTAAGTTACATAAATATAAAAAAAACTCTCAGGAATAATATAGAGAAAAGCAGTACTTGCAAAAATATACAGCTCCCACTCTGTATTGTGCACAATATCACTGATCTGTGAATGTGCACCATTTCTGTCTCATGGTTCTAGAATAATTCAATTCCAAGATTGCAACGTCCAGTGTGAAGATGCAGAACTTCTCTGACCAGCATGGGTTAAAATAAGAGAATAGCTTTAAAGACAGCTGCAGGCACAGGAGGAAAAACAACTGCATGGCGAGTAGAAACATTGCCACAATAGTTGTACCCCACAGTTTAATGTCACTTTAAAGGGATATGGCTGCACCTCACTGTTGAGTACCACAAAAGACCAAAACGATCATCTGGGGTTGCTCAAAGGAGAATTTTCTGCTATTTCAAGGCTGGACTAATCTTGCAAAAAGTTCTCCTCTGTGGAAAGCACAACTGGGCTAAAAGTGGCTGCTCCTAGGTGGTAACTTGCCATAGAACAAGCTACTGAAATGCTGTTCGTTCCTGATAGAGCGCTTCTCTTTCTATATGCACTCGAGTCCAGAACCCCAAGTATAAAGAAGATTTTCAAACTTTTATAAGGACATTAGATCCAGCCATTCTGACATCTGAAATGCAATGAATAAGAAATCGAGGAATGCTAAATGCAGAGGATGTAAACTTAAAGGCAGTATACAATTCATGCACTGGCCTCTAATCATTGGTGCCGCCATTTTGGAACTTAGGTTACACTGCAGGTATCTGAAGGAGCATTGCTGAACACATACAAATCAGCACTGGAATGCACTGCAAGCTATATAGTGGCAACCTTGAATAGAGGGAGGCAGGGGAATAACCTCAACGCTATGCTTATGAAATGTTTTTAGTATCCCCACAAGACAGATGTGGTTATCCATAACGGATGAGTTATTTACTTTAGAAGGATATGGGTTTTAGAAAAAGCAGAAATTGGATTTTTTCCACTCTATAGAATTTTATTGAGAACAATTGAAATCCACTTCTGCCTAATTATCTGTGGATTTTTTTTATATATATATAATATATGGCACCTATGTATCACAACCCTTCCTTCCTATCCCCTTAATATATTATACTCACTGTATGGCGAGTTGGAGAATGGAGTTAGAAACTCTTGGTAGGGGCCTTCCTTCCCCCCCCCATACCCCATTTTGTTTTGGTTAATTTGTTTGAGGATATAGCTGTTATCTTTGAATTGTGAATGTTCTTTTAATTGTATCCTTATGAAAATTGAATTAAAAAAATAATAATAATGTATTGTACTAATTTATTCATTACTGATGGGAATACAACAAGAGGCCACCAGGAGGAGGCAAAGACACCCAAGCCAAAGCTATAAGTATCCCTCCTACTTCCCCTACTCCCCGCAATCATTCAGCCGAGGAAATAAGGAAGAGCAGGAGAAACACTAGGGGAATAGAGGTGCCAGAAAATAAGGAAAACTGCCGCCAGACATAAATTGAATAGGGTGAGTTTGTGGACTCTCCCTGCCAGGAAAGAATAATTTATCAGGTGAGCATACATTTTACTTTCTTTCCAATGGCATGTCAAGTCCACGGGGTCTATTTATGAAGCAGAGGTTGCTGCTTCCGACCCTCTCTGCTTCCGACTGAAGCAGCGGCCAATTGGCCACAAATCTGCAGGGGGCGGTATTGCACCAGCAGTTCACCAGGTAATGGTATATGAGAGTATATAGTCGATCTGAAAAGGGAGGTAGGAGATGAATCCCTACGACCGATAACAGAGAACTCTTGAAAAGATTTCCTGCAAGGAAAACCAAAAAATCAAACAGGCGATACTCTTCACATCCCTCTAACAAACACTGTACTCTGAGAGGAATTGGGCTTCAGAATGCTTAGAAGCGCTTATCACAGAAGAAATCATAAAAATCAAGCACAAACATACTTCACCACCTCCATAGGAGGCAAAGTTTGTAAAACTGAATTGTGGGTGTGGTGAGGGGTGTATTTATAGGCATTTTAAAGTTTGGGAATCTTTGCCCCTCCTAGTAGGTAAGATTGTATATCCCATACGTCACTAGCTCATGGACTCTTGCCAATTACATGAAAGAAACATCAAACCAGAAACATTTAGAAAAGGTATGTAAGGAGGACCAGGTAGCCGTCCTACAAATCTGCTCCATAGAAGCTTAATTCCTAAAATCCCAAGAAGAGGACACTGCACGGGTAGAATGAACCGTACTCCAAGTTACAGAGGCAAGGAATGACTGGGGGATTAGGGGAAGTGGGAGGGATACTTATAGTTTTGGCTGGGGCGTCTTCGCCTCCTCCTAGTGGCCAGGTGTTGTATTCCCAACAGTAATGAATGCATTTGTGGACTCTCCTTGCCATTGGAAAGAAATGTAGTTAGTGTTTAATGTCTCTTTAAACAAAGAAACATTCCTCTTGAATACATGTTATTTGTGACAATGTTATACAGGGAGTGCAGAATTATTAGGCAAATGAGTATTTTGACCACATCATCCTCTTTATGCATGTTGTCTTACTCCAAGCTGTATAGGCTCGAAAGCCTACTACCAATTAAGCATATTAGGTTATGTGCATCTCTGTAATTAGAAGGGGTGTGGTCTAATGACATCAACACCCTATATCAGGTGTGCATAATTATTAAGCAACTTCCTTTCCTTTGGCAAAATGGGTCAAAAGAAGGACTTGACAGGCTCAGAAAAGTCAAAAATAGTGAGATATCTTGCAGAGGGATGCAGCACTCTTAGAATTGCAAAGCTTCTGAAGCGTGATCATCGAACAATCAAGCGTTTCATTCAAAATAGTCAACAGGGTCGCAAGAAGCGTGTGGAAAAACCAAGGCGCAAAATAACTGCCCATGAACTGAGAAAAGTCAAGCGTGCAGCTGCCAAGATGCCACTTGCCACCAGTTTGGCCATATTTCAGAGCTGCAACATCACTGGAGTGCCCAAAAGCACAAGGTGTGCAATGCTCAGAGACATGGCCAAGGTAAGAAAGGCTGAAAGACGACCACCACTGAACAAGACACACAAGCTGAAACGTCAAGACTGGGCCAAGAAATATCTCAAGACTGATTTTTCTAAGTTTTTATGGACTGATGAAATGAGAGTGAGTCTTGATGGTCCAGATGGATGGGCCCGTGGCTGGATTGGTAAAGGGCAGAGAGCTCCAGTCCGACTCAGACGCCAGCAAGTTGGAGGTGGAGTACTGGTTTGGGCTGGTATCATCAAAGATGAGCTTGTGGGGCCTTTTCGGGTTGAGGATGGAGTCAAGCTCAACTCCCAGTCCTACTGCCAGTTTCTGGAAGACACCTTCTTCAAGCAGTGGTACAGGAAGAAGTCTGCATCCTTCAAGAAAAACATGATTTTCATGCAGGACAATGCTCCATCACACGCGTCCAAGTACTCCACAGCGTGGCTGGCAAGAAAGGGTATAAAAGAAGAAAATCTAATGACATGGCCTCCTTGTTCACCTGATCTGAACCCCATTGAGAACCTGTGGTCCATCATCAAATGTGAGATTTACAAGGAGGGAAAACAGTACACCTCTCTGAACAGTGTCTAGGAGGCTGTGGTTGCTGCTGCACGCAATGTTGATGGTGAACAGATCAAAACACTGACAGAATCCATGGATGGCAGGCTTTTGAGTGTCCTTGCAAAGAAAGGTGGCTATATTGGTCACTGATTTGTTTTTGTTTTGTTTTTGAATGTCAGAAATGTATATTTGTGAATGTTGAGATGTTATATTGGTTTCACTGGTAAAAATAAATAATTGAAATGGGTATATATTTGTTTTTTTGTTAAGTTGCCTAATAATTATGCACAGTAATAGTAACCTGCACACACAGATATCCCCCTAAAATAGCTATAACTAAAAACAAACTAAAAACTACTTCCAAAACTATTCAGCTTTTATATTAATGAGTTTTTTGGGTTCATTGAGAACATGGTTGTTGTTCAATAATAAAATTAATCCTCAAAAATACAACTTGCCTAATAATTCTGCACTCCCTGTACTCTACACAAATAATCAATAAGATCTGACAGAACCACGTTTGTTCTATAATCCTGAGCACAACAAACTCTTGTATGTTGTACATGAAGTAAATTGGACAGAATCCTAACAACTTGCTACTAATCTATTCTTGTGAAGATCACCAATTTTATGATTATCAGTAAAAACGTCATATTCTTCTGACTTTTCCATTTCTTCACCAGAAGAGTTAGATGGTACCTGCAATTTACGTACATGTTATGTTTTGTATACGGTTTGCATAACTGTCCATGTCACATTGAAATAAAAATTATTACCACATAAACAAAGAAACAGTCTCTAAATGTTGAGCATGATGCCCCAAACAACCCCCTGTGGTATGGCTTTGAAGGATTGATTCCATATATGGAAGTATTGAAATTAGATGGAGTGTATCCTAAGCGATATCTTGGGCTCAAGGAGCAACACTAAAGATCAAACAATAACAACTGAGGTTTGTAGTAGGCATGGGCATACAGCATCTTCGTTAGGTGCCGAATGCAGAAATAGGAGACCGCTCGTTAACTTCGGCTATTTTCAGTGCAGGATTGATTCTTGCAAAAGATCACTACACTAAGATCTGTGCAAAACTAGATCTTAGTGTGGTGATCTTTCACAAGAATCAACCCAGCACCGAAAATAGCCGAAGCCCACAAGTGGACGCTTACTTCATTCGGCAGCGTACAAAGCTGCCACATGTCCATGTCTAGTTTGTAGTTTATTATGTTCATAAATTCCTCACCAACATCTCCACAAACCGAACTATGGAATGGGTATAACAGTACAAATGTGCATCTCTGGGTGATAACCATTTCATTATTATTATAAAAAATATTAAAAACAATAATGACCTGGAACAGAAAGTAGCTCTGCTTCCACAAAGCACAGATTGAAAGCCATAGCTATAATTCATTTAAAATTAATAAAAAATTTAGTCTTGTATCTGTGCTTTCTTCTTCTTGGTATGTCAGGAACACGATCACAATGTCCATAAACCATGACACACTTGATGATGTCGCTAGGGGGCAGAACTCACTGCTGATCAGACACAACAAGCTTGGGGGCTGAAGGGGGGGGGGAGGTTTGCAATCCCGTATTTCAGCCCTCAGACCACTTACAGGGACCTTTCATTTAAAGGGGTAAATCTGCCCTTTCAAACAAGGAGTCATATGTTCCTGTAAGACACAGGTGATATTCGTAAAAACAGCAATTACCTGTGGCAGCATTTAAAATGCTGTTTAGTCTGAAGGGGCAAAGGCTCTAATTAAGCCCCAATTTCCCTCAGTTTAGACAAGAGGAACATGTGACACCTTATTTGAAAGGGCAGACCCTCCCCCCTCATAGAATGCAGGGGTCACCATTAAAATACTACAGAGCCCCTATATCCCCTTAGATTTAATTAGAATTATATGAGAGCCCTCATGTGAAAGTGGGAATTACCCTTTTTTTAAATGAGGGTTCACAACCCCCTCTAATTTTCAGGTGATCACCATGGTACGTATACACCCGTACAGTGTTTGAGGATGGGGTGGGGACACTTTTAGAGCCATACCCCCACATGAAACCCCTAGGAGTAAGATAATCTCCATTTTCCAGTGAGGGCTCGCATACTCATCATTAGTAAGGTAATTGTTAAACACCTACCTAATTTACTGTATGAGAGTAGCAGCCCAAAGGAGCTCATATACAAAAAGACAGCATACAATACACATAATCAAATGAAGGGGTCCCCTTGAAATAACAGGTTAAATAGCAGTCACTTATATACTAAGTGCCTTTTACAACCCTCTGTGATATAAAAAGTAATATTAGCACCCCAAAATATACACAATAAGTGACCCAAGAGGAGAGGCCCCACCTGTCAGCATCATAAGCATATGGAAAGGTAGGAGAAAAAGTATGAGATGGATCCCTCATACATGGATCCAGAGGATAGTGGGGACAAAAATAGGCAAGGTGGTACTGGCGCTAGGAAGCCTAAGGGTATGTGAGTATAGGATCTAAAAAAATTAATATTTTACAGAACAAATAATCTTATATAGGTAGTGGCTATTTTAGCCCTTGTAGTAGTCAGTTGTAAAATAGTCTAAAATAAAAGTGCTGATAATCCAGAGATAAATATAATATGTATTAAAAACACTAAAAATTCAAATGTAATTAATAAAATACAATAATAAAAATATAAGTCAATTGCCCTAAATAGTATATGGTTCCCTGTTACTTATGACTAGCTCGAAATAAAGCAGGTTGCAAAAGTGTAGGGATTAAGATTATCCTAAGGTATACCAATCTACTAAAAATGTACAAACAGAAAGAATCTGATATATAAATGATATTTATTTTGCAAGGTAACAATGAAAAACAATTTTAAATGATATAAATCTGGTTCTAAAAATACATATAATGCAACATAAAATTGGACGTCCAATTATAAAAAACAATTAGTGAAACTTTCCAGGATGTGAGAAGTCACATACATATATCTGCAAGAAAGCAGTATTAGTTATATATTGCGCAATTAAAAAGTGTTGTAGCGGTACCTTAATAGTTAATTGCACCTCTCTCTACATCTAGAGAGAGGATGGTTAATGCCACAGTTTAGGTCCGAATGGATCCGGTTCTCATTAAATAATGATTCGAATATCACGCTGTTGTTGCAATGGAGATCTGCAGATGCAATGTCTCAGAAGCTGTTCCTGGGCCCAGGTCGTCTTCTGGCATATGGGTCTTTATGACTCTGGAGATGTGAGTAGTTGTTCCGGCAGATGCTTAACTCTTTGGTGCGGTCTGGATCTTGAAAACAGCTGCGCCTTCGGTGGATTACGGCGTTACAGCTTTGATCCGTCTGATCCGGTTGACGTAAGTCTTGACGTCAGGTACTTTGGTGGGCGGTGCAAGTCGGCCCTTGTTGCCTGGTTACTGGTTGCGTCTCAGCTTAGCAGGTATTAACGGAGTTGTGTCTGACTCCAGGGGGAGCTGATCTTTATTGGCTTTGTCTTTATGTATAATTAATCCGTATTAGCGGTCTTGCAACTTTGTATAGTTCGCTGTATTTGATTCACAGCAGCTCGTTCGCACACCGAAATTCACTTTGTAGCGAGTAATAAAAAGACTTAAGTGATTCAGTTTATCCGTGTTGGCGGTCTTGCAACTTTGTAGAGTTCACTGTATTTGATTCACAGCAGCTCGTTTGCACACCGAAATTCACTTGTAGTAAGTAATAAATAAAAGACTTCAGCAATTCAGTTCGACATGTTTTGCCCCTCGCTTGGGGCTTTTTCAAGAATGAAAGCATCATAAGTATATGGAGCAAGGGTGGGGTATGCCCTATGTTGCCCCCACAATGCATAAACTTGTGACCCCTTATTTTAAAGCAGCGGTCTTGTGTCTGCCTACTGGTTGTCATGACAAATGCCTCTCAGTAGCAGTTCAATTTTGAAGGTTATAACAAATTTTAAGAGGCCTTTTTTTACACCCTCATCATAATAAAATATCATAAGATTCCATATTTGAAAGAGTGAAGTTTAACATAAGGGATTTCAATATTTTAGCTATGAAATGATCGCTATTCTAAGAATGATAACCTGGCAGTAACCGCTAGCCTCATTTTTTTTCTTGACACCGCAGTTCATAGATCTATGTTTCTCTAAATAATAAAACATTTTAGTCATCAAAATGTTTCTTTAGAAGATTGTGAAATCTTTTAATGGACCAACAAAATCAAGGTTTTTATATTCCATAAGCTTTTAAGACCTCACAGGTCTCTTTTTCAGATGCAGATCTGAAGTAGTAATCAAAATTAAATGAGAACTGGGTGAAGGTGATATTTTACTAAAATTCTATACAGGATGGCTTTGGTTAGGACAATTTTATGTTTTTTGTATTTTTGCTATGCTCAGCAAATTTGGACAGGGGTAGGAAGATGTATTAATTGTTAGAATGTACCTAATATTTGTTTGGTTAGATATTTTATACCTACTTATTTTCTGAATAAAATGCAAGATGGTGTGCATGGTTTTAAAATAATTATATTTTGAATTGTTACGGAAAACTATATAAAATCCTAAACTTGGGAATCTTGGGAATGTGAACTTATGCGATTTGTAGGACAATAAAGTAAAATATTTAGGAAAGGATGGCGCATGTTTCTGCGAACCTTTCAGCAGTACACTGGCTCCACCTAGTGTTTAAAGTGAGTCAAAGCAAATTAACAGGTCTCAAAATGGTCAAAACTATAAAAAGAAAATTTATGCTTACTTGATAAATTAGTTTCTTTTTAGACACGATGAGTCCACGGATTTCATCCTTACTTGTGGGATATTCACCTCCTGGTCAGCAGGAGGAGGCAAAGAGCACCACAGCAGAGCTGCTATATATATAGCTCCTCCCTTCCCTCCCACTCCAGTCATTCGACCGAAGTTAGGAAGAGATAGGAAAAGCCAAGGTGCAGAGGTGTCTGAAGTTTACAAAAAATAATAACCTATCTCAGAGATCATGGCAGTCCGTGGACTCATCGTGTCTAAAAAGAAACAAATTTATCAGGTAAGCATACATTTTCTTTTCTTTTTAAAGACACGATGAGTCCACGGATTTCATCCTTACTTGTGGGATACAATACCAAAGCTAGAGTACACGGATGATAAGGGAGGGACAAGACAGGTAACCTAAACGAAAAGGCACCACTGCTTGAAAAACCTTTCTCCCAAAAAACAACCTCAGCCGAGGCAAAAGTATCGACTTTGTAAAATTTAGAAAAAGTGTGAAAAGAGGACCAAGTTGCAGCCTTGCAAATCTGTTCCACAGAAAATTCATTTATGAATGCCCATGAGAAAGCAACAGTCCTAGTGGGATGAGCCGTAACTCTTTCAGGAGGCTGCTGTCCAGCAGTCTCCTATGCAAAATGGATGATACTCTTCAGCCAAAAAGAGAGGTAGCCGTAGCTTTCTGATCCTTACGTTTACCAGAGAAAATGACAAACAAAGAAGACAACTGTCCTTAGTCGCTTGTAAATAAAATTTCAAAGCACGGACCATGTCCGAATTGTGTAAAAAACATAATTTATGCTTACCTGATAAATTTATTTCTCTTGTGATGTATCGAGTCCACGGATTCATCCATACTTGTGGGATATTCTCCTTCCCTACAGGAAGTGGCAAAGAGAGCACCCACAGCAGAGCTGTCTATATAGCTCCTCCCTTAGCTCCACCCCCCAGTCATTCGACCGAAGGCTAGGAAGAAAAAGGAGAAACTATAGGGTGCAGTGGTAACTGAAGTTTTTTAAATAAAAATATACTGCCTGTCTTAAATAAACAGGGCGGGCCGTGGACTCGATACATCACAAGAGAAATAAATTTATCAGGTAAGCATAAACTATGTTTTCTCTTGTAAGATGTATCGAGTCCACGGATTCATCCATACTTGTGGGATACCAATACCAAAGCTGTAGGACACGGATGAAGGGAGGGACAAGACAGGGACCTTAAACGGAAGGCACCACTGCTTGTAGAACCTTTCTCCCAAAAATAATATCCGAATAAGCAAAAGTATCGAATTTGGAAAATTTGGAAAAAGTATGAAGCGAAGACCAAGTCGCCGCCTTACAAATCTGTTCAACAGAAGCCTCATTTTTAAAAGCCCATGTGGAAGCCACTGCTCTAGTAGAATGAGCAGTAATTCTTTCAGGAGGCTGCTGTCCAGCAGTCTCATAAGCCAAACGGATGATGCTTTTCAGCCAAAAGGAAAGAGAGGTAGCCGTAGCCTTTTGACCTCTCCGTTTACCAGAATGAACAACAAACAATGAAGATGTTTGACGTAAATCTTTAGTTGTTTGTAAGTAGAACTTTAAAGCACGAACCACATCAAGATTGTGCAACAGACGTTCCTTCTTTGAGGAAGGATTAGGACACAGTGAAGGAACAACAATCTCCTGATTGATATTCCTATTAGAAACAACCTTAGGAAGAAACCCAAGTTTGGTACACAAAACCACCTTATCTGCATGGAAAACAAAGTAAGGTGAATCACACTGTAAAGCAGATAACTCAGAAACTCTTCGAGCCGAAGAGATAGCTACTAAAAACAAAACTTTTGAAGATAGAAGCTTAATATCTATGGAATGCATAGGTTCAAACGGAACCCCTTGAAGAACTTTAAGAACTAAGTTTAGGCTCCATGGTGGAGCAACAGGTTTAAATACAGGCTTGATCCTGACCAAGGCCTGACTAAATGCTTGAACGTCTGGGACATCTGCCAGACGTTTGTGTAAAAGAATAGACAAAGCAGATATTTGTCCTTTTAACAAACTAGCTGATAATCCCTTCTCCAATCCTTCTTGGAGAAAAGACAATATTCTAGGAATCCTAATCTTACTCCATGAGTAACCCTTGGATTCACACCAATAAAAATATTTGCGACAAATCTTATGATAAATCTTCCTGGTGACAGGCTTTCTAGCTTGAATCAGGGTATCAATGACCGACTCAGAGAAGCAGTCAGACGCAGAGAAATTAGATTTGGATGTGTGAATGGACCTTGGATTAGAAGGTCCTGCCTCATTGGCAGAGACCACGGTGGAACTGATGACATGTCCACTAGGTCTGCATACCAAGTCCTGCGGGGCCACGCAGGTGTTATCAGAATCACCGAAGCCCTCTCCTGCTTGATTTTGGCACCCAGACGTGGAAGGAGAGGAAACGGTGGAAATACATAGGCCAGATTGAAGGACCAGGGCACTGCTAGAGCATCTATCAGTACCACCTGGGGATCCCGGGACCTGGACCCGAAAGGAGGAAGTTTGGCATTCTGTCGGGTTGCCATCAGATCCAGTTTTGGTGTGCCCCATAGCTGAGTCAGCTGGGCAAATACCTCCGGATGGAGCTCCCACTCCCCCGGATGAAAAGTCTGACGACTTAGGAAATCCGCCTCCCAGTTCTCTACTCCTGGGATATGGATTGCTGAGAGATGGCAAGAGTGATCCTCAGCCCATCAGATTATTTTGGTTACCTCCATCATCGCTAGAGAACTCCGTGTTCCTCCTTGATAATTGATATAAGCTACAGTCGTGATGTTGTCCGACTGAAATCTGATTAATTTGGCCGCAGCAAGCTGAGGCCACGCCTGAAGCGCATTGAATATCGCTCTCAGTTCTAAAATGTTTATCGGGAGGAGAGTTTCCTCCTGAGACCATAAGCCCTGTGCTTTCAGGGAGTTCCAGACTGCACCCCAGCCTAGTAGGCTGGCATCTGTCGTTACTATGAGCCACTCTGGCCTGCAGAAACACATTCCCTGAGACAGGTGGTCCTGAGACAACCACCAGAGAAGATAATCTCTGGTCTCCTGGTCCAGATTTATTTGAGGAGATAAATCTGCATAATTCCCATTCCACTGTTTGAGCATGCATAGTTGCAGTGGTCTGAGGTGTAGGCGGGCAAAAGGAACTATGTCCGTTGCCGCTACCATGAGTCCGATTACCTCCATGCACTGAGCCACTGATGGCCAAGGAATGGAATGAAGAGCTCGGCAAGTGGTTAAGAGTTTTGATTTTCTGACCTCCGTCATAAATATTTTCATTTCTACCGAGTCTATCAGAGTCCCTAGGAATGAAACTCTTATGAGAGGGAAGAGAGAACTCTTTTGTATGTTCACCTTCCACCCGTGAGATCTCAGAAAAGCCAACACGATGTCCGTGTGAGACTTGGCTAGTTGGAAAGTCAACGCCTGAATTAAGATGTCGTCTAGATAAGGCGCCACTGCTATGCCCCGCGGCCTTAGCACTGCCAAAAGGGACCCTAGCACTTTTGTGAAAATTCTGGGAGCCGTGGCCAACCCAAGAGGAAGGGCCAGGAACTGGAAATGCCTGTCCAGAAAGGCAAATCTGAGGAATTGATGATGATCTCTGTGAATAGGGATGTGTAGATACGCATCCTCTAAGTCCACGGTAGTCATATATTGACCCTCCTGGATCATTGGTAGAATGGTCCGAATAGTCTCCATCTTGAATGATGGTACTCTTAGGAATTTGTTTAGAATTTTGAGAGCCAAGATTGGTCTGAAAGTTCCCTCTTTTTTGGGAACCACAAACAGGTTTGAGTAAAACCCTAGCCCTTGTTCCTCTTTTGGAACTGGGCGGATCACTTCCATGGTATGTAGGTCTTCTACACAGCGTAAGAACGCCTCTCTCTTTGTCTGGTTTGCAGACAATTGAGAAATGTAAAATCTCCCCCTTGGGGGGGAGTCTTTGAAGTACAGAAGATATCCCTGGGACACAATTTCTAAAGCCCAGGAATCGTGAACATCTCTTGCCCAAGCCTGAGCGAAGAGAGAGAGTCTGCCCCCTACTAGATCCGGTCCCGGATCAGGGCTACCCCTTCATGCTGTCTTAGAGGCAGCTGCAGGCTTCTTGGCCTGTTTACCCTTGTTCCAAGCCTGGTTAGGTGTCCAGACTGACTTGGATTGGGCAAAATTCCCCTCTTGCTTTGCAGCAGAGGAAGCTGAAGCGGGACCACCCTTGAAGTTCCGAAAGGAACGAAAATTATTTTGTTTGGTGCTCATTTTATTTGTTTTATCCTGAGGGAGGGCATGGCCTTTCCCTCCAGTGATGTCTGAAATAATCTCTTTCAGTTCAGGCCCGAATAGGGTCTTTCCTTTGAAAGGGATGTTCAAAAGTTTCGATTTTGATGACACATCCGCAGACCAGGACTTAAGCCATAACGTTCTGCATGCTAAAATGGCAAAACCTGAATTCTTTGCCGCTAATTTAGTCAGTTGAAAAGCGGCATCTGTAATGAAAGAATTAGCCAATTTAAGGGCCTTAATTCTGTCCATAATCTCCATCTGAAGAGCCTCTTCTAGAGCCTCAAACCAGAAAGCAGCTGCAGTAGTTACAGGAACAATGCACGCAATAGGTTGGAGATGAAAACCTTGATGAACAAAAATTTTCTTCAGGAGACCCTCTAATTTTTTATCCATAGGATCTTTGAAAGCACAACTGTCTTCGATAGGTATAGTTGTACGCTTAGCCAGAGTAGAAATAGCTCCCTCCACCTTAGGAACCGTCTGCCACGAGTCCCGCATGGTGTCGGATATGGGAAACATTTTCTTTAAAACAGGAGGGGGAGCGAACGGAATACCTGGTCTATCCCACTCCTTAGTAACAATATTCACAATCCTCTTAGGGATTGGAAAAATATCAGTGTAAACAGGAACCTCTAAGTATTTGTCCATTTTACACAATTTCTCTGGGACCACTATAGGGTCACAATCATCTAGAGTCGCTAATACCTCCCTGAGCAATAAGCGGAGGTGTTCAAGCTTAAATTTAAAGGCCGTCATATCAGAATCTGTCTGAGGGAGCGTATTTCCTGAATCAGAAATGTCTCCCTCAGATAACAAATCCCTTATCCCTACCTCAGAACATTGTGAGGGTATATCAGATACGGCTACTAAAGCGTCAGACAGCTCAGCATTTGTTCTTAACCCAGAGCTGTTACGCTTTCCTTGCAAACCAGGCAGTTTAGATAAAACCTCAGTGAGGGTTGTATTCATAACTGTGGCCATGTCTTGTAAAGTAAATGAATTTGACGCACTAGAGGTACTTAGCGTCACTTGTGCGGGCGTTACTGGTTGTGACACTTGGGGAGAGCTAGATGGCAAACCCTCATTCCCTTTTGTCTGAGAATCATCTATGGCATTATTTTTAAGTGCTAAAATATGCTCTTTATAATTTATAGACATATCAGTGCAAGTGGGACACATTCTAAGAGGGGGTTCCACAATGGCTTCTAAACACATTGAACAAGGATTTTCCTTGATGTCAGACATGTTAAACAGGCTAGTAATGCAACAAGCAAGCTTGGAGAACACTTTATTCAATGAAAAACAACACTTTCAAAAAAACGGTACTGTGCCTTTAAGAGAAAAAAACCATGTACACTTTCTGCAAAACAGCTTTAAAATGTCACAAATCTTACAAATTTTTTACAGCATATGTAGTAAGCCTTAGTAAGGTTGCACCACTAGTAAGAATGAGATTAACCCCTTAGTTACCAAAACGGATTGACAAAAGTCTAAAAATCCGGAAATATACAGTCAGCACCTTGCCACAGCTCTGCTGTGGCGCCTACCTGCCCTTAGGGGTTGAAATTGGGGGAATAAAGCTTTGTTTTGGCTCCAAAACTGCTTCAGGACCCTCCTGTGTTGAAGCTTGCTATCCAGAAGTAAAAACAAATGCGCAACTAAGGCACGAAATTAGGCCCTGCCCACCTCATACACGATGTCTGAGGGACCTTAAATTAACACCTCAAGTGTTAAAAACATAGCCATGTGGTATAAAAACCTTCCAATATAAGCCAAATGAACCCCTAAATAAAAGTCCCAAAAAAACGTTTTTCTCAAATCTATCAATAACGTCTGTTTTAAACATATAAGTGTCAACAGGCAGTAACTTAGCCCTTATGCAAGCTTATAATCCTACCATAAGTGTTTGATTAAAGCTTACCCTTCCCCTCATGGGGATAATGTCAGCCCTTTTATTGAAATATCCTGTCTTTCTAGAAAAATTGACTGAACATACCTCAGTGCAGTAGAGACTGCAAAACCGTTCCTCAGCTGAAGTTTCCTGTACTCTTCAGCCTCTGTGGGAACAGCAATGGATCTTAGTTACCAAATGCTAAGATCATCATCCTCCATGCAGAAATCTTCATCTCTTTTCTGCTTGAGAGTAAATAGTACACACCGGTATCATTTAAAATAACAAACTCTTGCTTGAAGAAATAAAAACTAATATTTTGTCACCACAATCTCTTTACCCTTCCATCTTGTTAGAGCCGGCAAAGAGAATGACTGGGGGGTGGAGCTAAGGGAGGAGCTATATAGACAGCTCTGCTGTGGGTGCTCTCTTTGCCACTTCCTGTAGGGAAGGAGAATATCCCACAAGTATGGATGAATCTGTGGACTCGATACATCTTACAAGATAAAGCATTCCCTTTAAAAAGGAGTAGGACACAGGGAAGGAACAACAACCTCTTGATAAATGTTCCTGCCTGATACAACCTTAGGGAGAAACCCTAGGATAGTACGTAAAACTACCTTATCTGAATGAAAAATAAGGTA